>NC_079225.1:7349224-7462429 GCF_029633865.1 Lampris incognitus | reverse complement strand
GTGTATGTACTACAGAGTATATGGTGTATGTACTGCAGTGTATATGATTATGTACTGCAGAGAATATGATGTACGTACTGGAGTCAGAGTATATGGTGTATGTATTGCAGTCAGAGTATATGATGTATGTACTACAGAGTATATGATTTATGTACTGCAGAGTATATGATGTATGTACTGCAGTCAGAGTATATGGTGTATGTACTGCAGAGTATATGATGTATGTACTGCAGTCAGAGTACATGATGTATGTACTGCAGTCAGAGCACATGATGTATGTACTGCAGAGTATATGATGTATGTACTGCAGTCAGAGTACATGATGTATGTACTGCAGTCAGAGTACATGATGTATGTACTGCAGAGTATATGATGTATGTACTGCAGTCAGAGTACATGATGTATGTACTGCAGTCAGAGTACATGATGTATGTACTGCAGAGTATATGATGTATGTACTGCAGTCAGAGTACATGATGTATGTACTGCAGTCAGAGTACATGATGTATGTACTGCAGAGTATATGATGTATGTACTGCAGTCAGAGTACATGATGTATGTACTGCAGAGTATATGATGTATGTACTGCAGTCAGAGTACATGATGTATGTACTGCAGAGTACATGATGTATGTACTGCAGTCAGAGTACTTGATGTATGTACTGCAGAGTATATGATGTATGTACTACAGTCAGAGTGCATGATGTATGTACTGCAGAGTATATGATGTATGTACTGCAGTCAGAGTACATGATCTATGTACTGCAGAGTACATGATGTATGTACTGCAGAGTATATGATGTATGTACTGCAGTCAGAGTACATGATATATGTACTGCAGAGTATATGATGTATGTACTGCAGTCAGAGTACATGATGTATGTACCACAGTCAGAGTACATGATGTATGTACTGCAGTCAGAGTACATGATGTATGTACTGCAGAGTACATGATGTATGTACTGCAGAGTATATGATGAATGTACTGCAGAGTATATGATGTATGTACTACAGAGTATATGATTGTACTGCAGAGTATATGATGCATGTACTACAGAGTACATGATGTATGTACTGCAGAGTATATCATGCATGTACTACAGAGTACATGATGTATGTACTGCAGAGTATATGATGTATTTACTACAGAGTACATGATGTATGTACTGCAGAGTATATTATGTATGTACTACAGAGTATATGGTGTATGTACTGCAGAGTATATGATGTATATACTACTGAGTATATGGTGTATGTACTACAGAGTATATGATGTATGTACTGCAGTGTATATGATTATGTACTGCAGATAATATGATGTACGTACTGGAGTCAGAGTATATGGTGTATGTATTGCAGTCAGAGTATATGATGTATGTACTACAGAGTATATGATTTATGTACTGCAGAGTATATGATGTATGTACTGCAGTCAGAGTATATGGTGTATGTACTGCAGAGTATATGATGTATGTGTTGGAGTCAGTGTGGTGTACTGCAGAGTATATGGTGTATGTACTGCAGTCAGAGTATATGGTGTATGTACTGCAGAGTATATGATGTATGTATTGGAGTCAGTGTGGTGTACTGCAGAGTATATGGTGTATGTACTGCAGTCAGAGTATATGGTGTATGTACTGCAGAGTATATGATGTATGTGTTGGAGTCAGTGTGGTGTACTGCAGAGTATATGGTGTATGTATTGCAGTCAGAGTATATGGTGTATGTACTGCAGAGTATATGATGTATGTATTGGAGTCAGTGTGGTGTACTGCAGAGTATATGGTGTATGTACTGCAGTCAGAGTATATGGTGTATGTTCTGCAGAGCACTGCAGTGATCCCTTAACCAGGCTTCCTCCTCTTCATCCTTATCTCTACACACATGTTGCAGACAGGGATGCACCGATACGGAACTCGTAGGTCAACAATGATAACTGACAATTTACACAACAGTGATTTCCAACCAAGTCATTTGATGTGACAAGAGGCAGTCCATGAGTGCTGATATCCAGTATAACAGCACTTTTCACTATATGTATCACTCCGCCACACAAGTGTTCTATTAAGAACCATTAATTAGGCTACATTAAGGCTTGTTATCAATATCAGATTGTAACCAACTTGCACGGCAAAGATGGATGTATTTCCACAAATAACATTTGAGTTAAAATATGAATGGAAACGTCATGTACATGATACAAAGTAGCTGGCCAGCAGTAACGTGTGTAGACCTATACAAAGTAGCAAGCTGTGCAGGAAAATGTTTGCGTTCAGGTTGCCTGGCAACGGTCCAAGTTCAGGAGCGCAGTTGTGAAACTATTTGTTGGCGGAGCTAAATAAATGATTAAATAAACAAACAAATCCTAATCTGTTGTCTTACTGTTAACTAATAAATGGCGACTGTAGAGCTCTTCTATGAAAGCAATGTCACACGAGAGAGGGAGGGAGTGCGGTTATACCGGGATTATCTTCGGCCCAGTACCCACGACCACATCACAGCTGTGCCGATAGATATTCAGCACAACAGCACTCCCTCCCTGTTGTGTGATATAGCTTAATTACTACCGATATCATTTATATACTATATAAATAATATATATCATTATAATATATATTAACAATATATAACATGTTATTTAAAACAGAATGCTTCAGTGAACCTACCATGTCCGAGCTGTCAGCGGCACAGAAGTGGCTATCACAGTCAGCTCCTTCAAAGTGAATGGTCCAGGTACCAGCGGCACGGGGGTGGGATATCAGACGACAGAAACCTGCAGCAAGACACAACACACATGCTAGTTGTCTGCACTATACTACACACTGTACTACTTACATTAAAGCTGTGATGGAGGCGGACATACTGCGTTACACGGGTTAGATGTGTATGGTTACAAACAGCTATGAGAGAAGCAGCAGCCTGTTGGGATTTCTGTCATGTACTTGCAAGCATACACGACGAAAGAGCATTTCGTTTCCCCCAGCTCACAGCAGTGCAACACAGACACACACATCCAACATCCCCAAGCACCACACCACCACAAACACACAAAAACAAAGAGAGAGAGAACACACAAAGGGAAACAACAACTACACATAAACTGTTATCAACACAGTCTATTCACTGCAACACGGTCCAAACATTCCTCTGTCCAGGAGAACCAACGCCAGCCAGGATGACTGTCGGAGCTGCCGGTCCACATGGACTAGCAGTTACAGAACCAACGCCAGCCAGGATCACTGTCGGAGCTGGCGGTCCGCATGGACTAGCAGTTACAGAACCAATGCCAGCCAGGATGACTGTCGGCGCTGCCAGTCCACATGGACTAGCAGTTACAGAACCAATGCCAGCCAGGATGACTGTCGGTGCTGCCGGTCCGCATGGACTAGCAGTTAGAGAACCAACGCCAGCCAGGATGACTGTCGGTGCTGCCGGTCCACATGGATTAGTAGTTACAGAACCAATGCCAGCCAGGATGACTGTCGGAGCTGGTGGTCCACATGGACTAGCAATTACAGAACCAACGCCAGCCAGGATGACTGTCAGAGCTGGTGGTCCACATGGACTAGCAGTTAGAGAACCAACGCCAGCCAGGATGACTGTCGGAGCTGCCGGTCCACATGGATTAGTAGTTACAGAACCAATGCCAGCCAGGATGACTGTCGGAGCTGGTGGTCCACATGGACTAGCAATTACAGAACCAACGCCAGCCAGGATGACTGTCAGAGCTGGTGGTCCACATGGACTAGCAGTTAGAGAACCAACGCCAGCCAGGATGACTGTCGGAGCTGCCGGTCCACATGGACTAGCAGTGACAGAACCAACGCCAGCCAGGATGACTGTCGGCGCTGGCGATCCGCATGGACTAGCAGTTAGAGAACCAACGCCAGCCAGGATGACTGTCGGCGCTGGCGATCCGCATGGACTAGCATTTACAGAACCAACGCCAGCCAGGATGACTGTCGGCGCTGGCGATCCGCATGGACTAGCAGTTAGAGAACCAACGCCAGCCAGGATGACTGTCAGAGCTGGGGGTCCACATGGACTAGCAGTTAGCTTAGCCTTCCCTGCTTCCACGTCACGTCACACCACCCTCAGTGTTTCCTCTTCAGGCGCAGCTCCAGTCAAGGCTGAGGTCCTTGGGCCCACCAGACGCAACAGACCAGGTTCCCTCAGCCAATCCAGCGCCAGCTCTCCCAGCCAGACACCTTTGACACACCTCCCCCACACTCCACACGACGACACAAATGCAGACAAAAACACTGCACAGTGGACGCGAGGTGAGGCCACTGCCAGACCGCCTCGGTGTTTCCTCTCGGGTGCAGCTCCGAGCAGGGCTGTGGTCCCTGGGCCCCCAGGACGCAGCAGACACAGCTAGAGAGAGCGGGCTACTGCATAGCTAATCTGTCCCCTCTTTCTGTGTGACAGCTTGAATGACCTTCTCCCACATTCTCTCCCTTCCTTCACTAAACACAGTGAACAGCGGCAGCCTACATCTCTTACCTCTCTCGCAAACTATGCTGCAGCGGACTCACATCAGCCAGTCAAACCAGCTTATTCTGGATGGACTGGCACACAGACATAAAACAAAACAAGTTGGCAGATCAATACTCCATCCATCCATCCATCACCCCACCCGCTTATCCTGCTCTCAGGTGGCGGGGATGCTGCAGCCTATCCCAGCAGTCATTGGACGGCAGGCGGGGAGACACCTTGGACAGGTCGCCAGGCCATCACACAGGGCCCACACACACACACACACACACACACATTCATACCTAGGGACAATTTAGTACGGTGAGTCACCTGACTTACATGTCTTTGGACTGTGGGAGGAAACCCATGCAGACATAGGGAAAACATGCAAACTCCACACAGAGGACGACCCAGGACGACCCCAAAGGTTGGACCACCCCGGGGCTCGAACCCAGGAACTTCTTGTTGTGAGGCAACCGTGCCGCCCAGACCAATAGTCTAATATACCAATACCCTATAAACACGTTGTGTGTCTCAGTGAACAACACCATGTCAGCCCTCCTCCATATGTCACCTGCGCACTCAGAATAATAGCTGTTTGACAGTCTCATGGCAGTGGGCAGGGATTCACATCCCTACTGAGGGACTCTTAAGAGACTGTCCAGCCACACCGCAGCCTTTCTACACACACGTGTGTGTGTGTGTGTGTGTGTGTGTGTGTGTGTGTGTGTGTGTGTGTGTGTGTGTGGAAGCTTGAGGTAAGGGATAACCTTCACCTGGATTAGCTCGGTCAGTATGCAGTATGTAATACCGCTCTTTCATAGAAAGAGGAGGCAGCCCAAAGGATGTTGCTTACTCCATGTCGCTGTGTAACCTTACCTCTCTGCACCAAGGGCTCCAGAAACTCCTGGAAGCCATTTGGGATGTTGCGGACCACATCACAAGAGTACCCGTCCTCAGGCAACAAGAAAGGCAGCTGGAGGTCCGGGTCCTCCTCCAGCTGCACCTCCCTCCCGTCACTCCTCGCCAGCTCGTCTGCTGTGTTCTCCGCTAGTGCTACCACGTGGTCTATCAGCTCCTAAACACACAAGGCCAAGGGTCAAGCAACAGGAAGTGTTGGTAGCCATGCCGCTTTGCTGCTGGGAGAGGAGTCCAGACATTTGGTTCAATAACAAAAAGGCTGGTTTCCAAATGAACAATGAACAAATCTACATGATTAAATATCTTTTTTGTTTTTTCACCTCTTTTTCTCCCCAATTGTACTTGGCCAATTACCCCACTCCTCCGAGCCGTCCCGGTCTCTGCCCCACCCCCACTGCCGATCTGGGGAGGGCTGCAGACTACCACATGCCTCCTCCCATACATGTGGAGTCACCAGCCGCTTCTTTTCACCTGACAGTGAGGATCACGCTACACCCCCCCCCCCCCCGAACAGGCGCCCCAACAGACCAGAGGAAGCGCTAGGGCAGCGACCAGGACACACACACACATCCGCTTCCCACCCGCGGACACAGCCAATTGTGTCTGTAGGGACGCTTGACCAAGCGGGAGGTAACACGGGGATTCAAACTGGAGATCCCTGTGTTGGTAGGCAACAGAATAGACTGCCACGCCACCCGGACGCCCCAATTATTAAATATCTAACACACAAAACAAGTGTTTCGTTTCAGCTGTAGCAAATGTGATCCAAGAGAAATGCAATCCAAGAGAAATGTAATCTAGCCATGTTATGTGGTGTCAGACTGATAGCCCAGACGCAGTGTTTACTCTGAGGCCGACATGTGAGTGGACAGACCGGTCAACTCTGGCTCAGTGCTACTCAGAGTTAAGTTTGGCTGGAATTTTGTCTTTTCCTGAAATCTGAAATTGTTTTTAGTGTCGTTTTGGTCATTGATTTTACCTAGTTTTAGTTAGGTTCCAGTCAGTGGAACTTGATTTTCATTTTAGCCTAGTTTTAACAGAGGTTTTTGCCACGACTTGGTGCTAAAGCTTTCTGTTATCATGGGGATACCAGTTAAGGTATTTTCTCCCGACTCTTCCATAACTATAACATCAGCAGCTGATCTGAGCTTGAACTGAGTTGAGTTCGACCCTGTTCATGGGCACGTGGCATGCCAGCACCGGGAGCGACTCACTGCAAAACACACCTCTCGCCCATGACAGGACTCACTAACAAGCCAGGATTCTGCACAAATGACGCTTGTACTTAACTGGATAACACGGAGACACTTCTGGAAGTGGTGCCTGACTGCCTTGTGATCTGGAGAATTTAGATGGCCATACTGGCATTTTCTTGTGTCTTATTTTGTCAAGGCTAATTCAAGGAAGACTCCATTGTACTTTTTTTTTCAAGGAACTATTAATTAATATTGTTTTTGAACCATGAAAAACCCAGCCACTGAGGATGCACAAGCCAGTGCATCCTTAGCGCCGGTCCCAAGCCCGGACAAATGGGGAGGTTTGCGTCAGGAAGGGCATCCAGCGTAAAATCTTTGCCAAATCAAATATGCGGATCATAAATAAGACTTACATACCGGATCGGTCGAGGCCCGGGTTACCAACGACCGCCACCGGTACTGTTAACCAGCAGGGTGTCGGTGGGAACTATGCTACTGTTGGGCGAAGGAGAAGGAGAGGGGGAAGGCATGTCTAGAGGCAGCTAGAGAGGAGGAAGGGTAGACATGTGGAGGTGAGAGTTGGAACTTTGAATGATGGCACTATGACTGGTAAAGGGAGAGAGCTGGCTGACATGATGGAGAGAAGAAAGGTAGGCATACTGTGTGTGCAAGAGACCAGGTGGAAGGGGAGTAAGGCCAGGAGTATCGGAGGTGGGTTCAAACTCTTCTACCATGGTGTGAATGGGAGGAGTAATGGGGTAGGGGTAATTCTGAAGGAAGAGTATGTCAAGAGCGTGTTGGAGGTGAAGAGAGTGTCAGACAGAGTGATGAGTATGAAGCTGGAAATTGAAGGTTTATTGCTGAATGTTATCAGCGCAGCGCATATGCCCCACAAGTTGGGTGTGAGATGGATGAAAAAGAAGAATTCTGGAGTGAGTTGGACGACATGGTGGAGAGGGTACCCAAGGAGGAGAGAGTGGTGATTGGAGCGGACTTCAATGGACATGTTGGTGAAGGGAACAGAGGTGATGAGGAGGTGATGGGAAGGTATGGAGTCAAGAAGAGAAATGTGGAAGGACAGATGGTGGTCGATTTTGCGAAAAGGATGGAAATGGCTGTGGTGAATACATATTTCAAGAAGAGGGAGGAACACAGGGTGACATACAAGAGTGGAGGAAAGTGCACACAGGTGGACTATATCTTATGTAGAAGGCGCCATCTAAAAGGGATTGGAGACTGCAAGGTGGTGACAGGGGAGAACGTAGCCAGGCAGCATCGGATGGTGGTCTGTAGGATGACTTTGGAGACCAAGAAGAGGAAGCGAGTGAAGACACAGCCGAAGATCAAATGGTGGAAGTTGAAGAAGGAAGACTGTTGTGTGGAGTTCAGGCAGGAGGTAAGACAGGCACTGGGTGGTAGTGAAGAGTTGCCAGATGGCTGGAAAACCACTGCAGAAATAGTGAGGGAGACAGCTAGGAAGGTACTTGGTGTGTCATCAGGACAGAGGAAGGAAGACAAGGAGACTTGGTGGTGGAGTGAGGAAGTACAGCAAATTATACAGAGGAAAAGGTTGGCAAAGAAGAAGTGAGATAGTCAGAGAGATGAAGAAAGTAGACAGGAGTACAAGGAGATGCAGCGTAAAGCAAAGAGAGAGGTGGCAAAGGTAAAGGAAAAGGCGTATGGTGAGTTGTATGACAGATTAGACACTAAGGAAGGAGAAAAGGACTTGTACCGATTGGCTAGACAGAGAGACCGAGCTGCAAAGGATGTGCAGCAAGTTAGGGCGATCAAGGATAGAGATGGAAATGTGCTGACAAGCGAGGAGAGTGTGCTGAGAAGGAGGAAGGAATACTTTGAGGGGCTGATACATGAAGAAAATGAGAGAGAGAGAGCAGGTTGGATGATGTAGAGATAGTGAATCAGGAAGTTCAGTGGATTAACAAGGAGGAAGTGAGGGCAGCTATGAAGAGGATGAAGAGTGGAAAGGCAGTTGGTCCTGATGACATACCTGTGGAGGCATGGAGATGTTTAGGAGAGATGGCAGTGGAGTTTTTAACTAGATTGTTTAACACAATCCTGGAAAGTGAGAGGATGCCTGAGGAGTGGAGAAGAAGCATACTGGTACCGATTTTCAAGAACAAGGGCGATGTGCAGAACTGTAGCAACTACAGAGGTATGAAGTTGATCAGCCACAGCATGAAGATTTGGAAGCTAGGTTAAGAGAAGAGGTGATGATCAGCGAGCAGCAGTATGGTTTCATGCCACGAAAGAGCACCACAGATGTGATGTTTGCTTTGAGAATGTTGATGGAGAAGTATAGAGAAGGCCAGAAAGAGTTGCATTGTGTCTTTGTAGATTTAGAGAAAGCTTATGACAGAGTGCCGAGAGAGGAGGTGTGGTATTGTATGAGGAAGTCAGCAGTTGCAGAGAAGTATGTAGGGGTGGTGCAGGATACGTATGAGGGAAGTGTGACAATGGTGAGGTGTGCAAGGTTGGAATGACAGATGGGTTCAAGGTGGAGGTGGGATTACATCAAGGATCGGCTCTGAGCCCTTTCTTGTTTGCAATGGTGATGGACAGGTTGACGGACAAGATCAGGCAGGAGTCTCCATGGACGATGATGTTCGCGGATGACATTGTGATCTGTAGCGAGAGTAGGGTGCAGGTTGAGGAGAGCCTGGAGAGGTGGAGGTATGCACTGGAGAGAAGAGGAATGAAAGTCAGTAGGAGCAAGACGGAATACCTATGCGTGAATGAGAGGGAGGACAGTGGAATGGTCAGGATGCAAGGAGTGGAGGTGACAAAGGCATTTGAGTTTAAATACTTGGGGTCAACTGTCCAAAGTAACGGGGAGTGCAGGAGAGAGGTGAAGAAGAGAGTGCAGGCAGGGTGGAGAAGTGTGTCAGGAGTGATGTGTGACAGAAGGGTACCAGCAAGAGTTAAAGGGAAGGTTTACAAGATGGTTGTGAGACCAGCTATGTTATATGGTTTGGAGACATTGGCACTGACGAAAAGACAGGAGGCGGAGCTGGAGGTGGCGGAGTTGAAGATGCTAAGATTTTCACTGGGAGTAACAAAGAAGGACAGGATTAGGAACGATTATATTAGAGGGACCGCTCAGGTTGGACGGTTTGGAGACAAAGCAAGAGAGGCAAGATTGAGATGGCTTGGACATGTGTGGAGGAGAGATGCTGGGTATATTGGGAGAAGGATGCTGAATATGGAGCTGCCAGGGAAGAGGAGAAGAGGAAGGCCAAAGAGGAGGTTTATGGATGTGGTGAGGGAAGACATGCAGGTGGCTGGTGTGACAGAGGAAGACGCAGAAGACAGGAAGAAATGGAAACGGATGATCCGCTGGGGCGACCCCTAACGGGAGCAGCCGAAAGTAGTAGTAGTTTTTGAACCATGAAAGAAAAGGGCATCAACATTTCATTGACAGAAACACTGGTGCTAACCAAGGCTGTCACCACCATGACATTATAGTGTTGATGATAAATTGTCATACAAATAATTGTGATTAATAATTTAATTGTCTTTTTTTTGTTTGGCTTTTCTCCCCCTTTTCTTCCCAATTGTACTTGGCCAACTGCCCTATATTCTGAGCCATCTGTCTTTCCAAGTTCGGCGAATTGGGTGGGGTGGTGGATCCGTAGATGGTTTTTTAAATGTGTGGTAGTAGCGCTGTTGACCGCCACGCTTTTGCTGCAAATCCGACAAATGGCCTCCTCCAGGTTATCGGGCTCTCCTGTTTCATCTGGCTTAAAACCAACATGTGCCCACAGCGCCGCTGTGGTGTTCGGCACTGCAACTACGTCCATGATGTTGACGTCAACACATGCTCGTCCAATATCATAGAATATTATAGAACACTGTAGGATATTACAGAACATTATAGAATACTGTAGAATAGGATAGGATATTATAGATTCCAGAACATTATAGAATACTGTAGAATAGGATAGAATATTATAGATTACAGAACATTATAGAATACTGTAGAATAGGATAGAATATTATAGATTACAGAATATTATAGAATATTATAGAATGATAGATTATAGAATATGATAGATTATAGAATATGATAGAATATGATAGAATATTATAGACTTTAGAATATGATAGATTATTATAGATTATAGAATACTGTAGAATATTATAGAACATTATAGAATAAGCGTCTCAAGATAAACAGTTTGTTGGCGCTAATTCACCACTCATGTGCCAGGGGGGCAACAAGATGACATCATTAAAAGGGCGCCGGTCCAACAACAAACGGTGGAGAACAAGGTGGCAGTAGTGATGGAAATATGACATTTCTGTTTCTGTCATCCAGCTGTTCTTATACAAATGAATGGAAACTATTCTAGACATGATGCAGAATGATTGCAGGTGGCAGAGATGAAGATGGTAAGATTTTCACTGGGAGTGATGAAGAAGGACAGGATTAGGAACGAGTATATTAGAGGGACAGCTCAGGTTGGACGGTTTGCAGACAAAGCAAGAGAGACAAGATTGAGATGGCTTGGACATGTGTGGAGGAGAGATGCTGGGTATATTGGGAGAAGGATGCTGAATATGGAGCTGCCAGGGAAGAGGAGAAGAGGAAGGCCAAAGAGGAGGTTTATGGATGTGGTGAGGGAGGACATGCAGGTGGCTGGTGTGACAGAGGAAGATGCAGAGGACAGGAAGAGATGGAAACGATGATCCGCTGTGGCGCCCCCTAATGGGAGCAGCTGAAAGTAGTAGTAGCAGTAGTAGATCGTGGTCAGGTCAAATAATTGCGATCAGGCGATTATGTAATAATTGTGACAGCCCTAGTTAGTGCTAACATGAGGTCTCTGTTTTGATGAAATATGAGGTTAATATGGTTATATATCAAACATGGTTACAAAGTTAAGTGAAGGCCTTTTAGCCATAATAATGATCCCCTCAGATCGTTCACCTACAACAAGCCATAGCTGAGCACTGGGCTTGACAAGAGGCACTGCAGCTGGATATGGATTGTCACCTGCCAGACAACATTTAAGGTTGGCGTGTGCACACGTGTGTGTATGTGACCAATATGAACAACACATGTCAACATGCATGTCTTCGTGTGCGTGAGTCTTACAGGCGGTATGTAAGGCTCATCAGGAGCACAGTGGTAGTTGGTCATGAGGGCGTTGAGCTGAAGGGAGTTGAGTTTGAAACAGGTGTTTTGGATGTTCTGGACATCCTGCATAGAATATTTATCCATGGTCAGCAGGGTGGTGGCCTAAAAAAGGAAGCAAAGGAGGTTGGTACAACACAAATACCATTAGATGACTCTTCAAATGGTACCCATTTTAAAGTACATGCAATGAAAAATATTTTAGCAGTGAATTCAACAGAATATGAAAAGTACTTGTACAGTGGCTTTAGAAAGTATTCAGAACCCTTCACTTTTTGCACGCCATTGTGTTGCAGATTTAGTTTTGAATGGATAAAATGGCCATTTTTGCCCCTTATCGACACTCAATAACACAAAATCACACAAACTCAGTTGCAGGGACAGGGAGACTGGTCAAAATTGAGGGAAGGATGAAGGCAGCCATATACAGAGAGGAAAACCTGCTCCAGAGTGCATGCAACCTCAGACTGTGGTGATGGGTCACCTTTCAGCACGACAATAACCTGAAGCATACAGCCAAGACAACACTGGAGTGGCTTTGGGACAAGTCTGACTGTCCTTGAGTGGCCCAGCCAAAGCCCAGACTTAAATGCCAAAGAACATCTGTGGAGAGACCTGAAGATGGCAGTTCACAGATGCTTCCCATCCACTCTGACGGAGCTTGAGAGGCTCTGTCAGGAAGAATTGGATCAACTGCCCAAATCCAGGTGTGCAAATCTTGTAGAGACTTACCCAAGAAGACTCGCCGCTGTAACTGCTGCCAAAGCGACTTCTACAAAGTGCTGAATTAAGGATCTGAATACTTACACAAGTAAGAGATTTCAGTTTTTGATTTTTAAATATATTTGCAAACATTTCTAAACACGTTTTCACTTTCTCATTGTGGGTTATTGAGTGTAGATTGATGCGCAAAAATGGCAATTTAAGCCACTGAAAATTAAATCTACAACACAAAGCGTGCAAAAAGTGAAGACATACTTTGAATAGACTAAATACATTGATCACAGAAAGTTGAATCAGTTCATGTGGACACGTTTATTGAGAGAAAGGTTTCATCTCTCGTATGAGTGACTTCTTCTGTCTCAACTGGTATCCCCATCCTTACAGCCCTGACACACCAGGCTAAATCAGTGAGCATCTGTGACGCTAGTTTTTGCGGTGTGTCCTGCACCGTCGGCACTAGTTGGACCCGTCGGAGCCCTGTTGGCAGCTTTTCGGCAGATTCAGCATGCTGACTCGGCGGGGCCCGCTGGTAAGAGAGCTCACTCTAATGGGCTGTTAAGCTTAGCAGGTCAGTGCAGAACCTACATGCAAGCTGGCCGGAGGCTGTAGTCTTTGCGGTGTGTTCAAGTGATGCTTTTTGGATCAGTGGGCAGGTGACGTGAGGCGACGCAACAGTCAGCCTTCATCGCCACTAGTTGGCTTGGTCTGTCTGGGCCCTCACGATACAGTGTCACAACAACTATGTTGTGTACCGACAACTTGGCAGGAAGTTAAACACCTTCTGTTTATCCAAAACTCTGGAGACAGAATCCATTGTCCGCAGGATTATTGATTTGCAAGCGGGTGAACTGAGAACAGATAAAAAAACAAAACAAAACTATACTTACTTTAAATACCATAAATACACTGCAAACAAGCTCTATCACGTGTTAAAGTACCCCTCTTCCACTCTTACATGTTTACATTGCATATTTAATAAATTATCAATCAAATGACCCATAACAGTCTTATTTTAACATGCTGTCAATCATGAGACGGCCTTTCATGAGACAGAAAGTGTGCAGGTTGACAGGATAGAGACATCATTGACAGGATGGAGAGGTATTTGACAGGGACAAAAGAGAGACAGGCGATGCTTGCGAGACAAACAAGAAAAAGTGCTTAGCTGATGGTAATCAACCAAAGACCAAGTTAAGACAATATGACGAAGCCTGCCTTGCTCTTGGGTTCACAGTGAATGTGGTGGGAGGTGAGGAGAGACCAGTGTGTAGTGTATGTATGAAAACTCTGGCAGCTGGTAGTATGAGACCAAACACATGAAGGAGACACTACACCCCAGTCACGACAATAAGCCACTCGAGTTCTTCCAGAGAAGACTTGGTGCATATCGTCAGCAAGGACATGGCTTTGTAAAAGCTGCATCAGTGAACAACAAAGCACTCATGGCGCCACACAAAGTCACACACACAGTGCAAGAAACCACACACAACAGCAGAGGAGCTCATACTTCCCGCGGCTTTAGATATGGTGGCAGCTATGTTTGATGAGACTGTTCCTCTGTCCAATGATCCAGTTGCAAGACGTATATGCGACCTTTCAAATGACCTTGAGAACAACTCAGCACAGACTTTAACACAGGAGGGTGACATGCCATCTGGGCCCGGTGCCTTCCTGGTCTTCTGTCTCTGGAAGAGCTGGTGCACGTCCTCAACACCGATCCTGAGTGTATGTGTGTGTGTGTGTGTGTGTGTGTGGGGGGGGGGGGTCGGTTGGTCAGGGGTGCAGTTGGTTGTGTGTTGTGGCTGGGGAGGGGTGTGAAAGTGCGCTTATCAAACCTGCAGTAGAATCCATTCAGATCATCAGCCAGCCTCTTGAACACAGGCCTGGGTACAGACACTGGAACACAGGCCTGGGGTGGGTTACAGACACCGGCCAGAATAAATGATGGAGATTCCCACGATGAACACAATGGTTTACAGTTGATGAAAAAGGTCTCTAAATGAGGGCTGCATGATTTCGTCAACACTGTGACATCCGCACACCAACCTCAGCTTATGTAGAAGCATATGCCACCACCCCGTGTTTTTCCCGATAGCTCCATTTCGCGGACCGCTCGGGGGAGTTGGAACTGCAGCAGATGAAGTGCACTGTCCGTGATATGCTCACTAAGCCAGGTTTCAGTGAGGTGGCAGATCTGGAAAAGTCCGAATTACTTTCCATTTAAGAGTAGCAGTTCGTCCATCTTGTGGGCCAGAGAGCAGACATTCGCCAGGTGGATTGACTGGAGTGCGGTTCTAAATCCCCGCCGTCGCAGCTTAACGAGCGCGCCAGCTCGTTTACCCCTTCGGCATGTCCGCTGGAGCCTGCACAGAGCCAAAAGCTCAGCAAGACCTTCGTTAAAACATTCAGTTAACGTCGGTAAAAAAGCCTGTTCAGCCTGTCCAGTGGACAGCTGGAAGCTTCCAAGTTCTTCCCTGCTATATGCGATCAGTGAGTTGGCGCTGGAAACTAAACACATAAACAAAAACTGAAAAAGTACAAGAGAGCGCAGAACCAAGGCTACCATCTGTGGTGCCATCTTGATGATGTCCCAAGATTCCACTGTTTGGGCGTCCTCCTGGCTTTGACAAACGCCCAGTTAGGATAACCACACCACACTTAACCAGGGCCTGTTTAATGTGGGGTTTCTCCCCTTCCCCGGCTGCTGTGTGGGTGGGGACGTTGTCAGCTCGGTGGTCCAGTGTCCCGGTGACTCCTAGTTTGTGCTCCAGAGGATGATGAGAGTCAAACCTTAAGTACTGGTCAGTATGTGTTGGTTTACGGTAAACACCAACAATCAAATGTCCCCCATTACCAACTGCAATTTCATTGTAAGAAGACTACCCTGTCATGTTCCACATCCTCCGTGGTGGACTTGATGTGGTGTCCACAGAGTTCATGTGGTTGGTGAATTCTGCTACATGCTGAGATTTAATTTTAACCCAGGTGTCGTCCACACATCTGAACCAATGGCTAGGTGGTGTCCCTGGATAGGACATCAGAGCCTCTTCTCCTCTTCCTCCCTATACAAGTTGGCCACTACAGGTGAGACTGGGGAACCCATAGCACACCCATGCCTCTGTCTATAGTACTGCCCCCTGTATGTGAAGTATGTGGACTGAAGACACAGCTTCAGGAGCAGATGTCACTTGGTGACAAAGTCTGCCTTTTCCTCTCACGTGTTTCGCAGATTGACGTTCAACCAATGATACGCCTTCTCCCCATGAACGGAGTAACGCCCTGCATGCCTTTTCCCGATTTTCTTGATTGTGCCCAGGTGTAGTAAATTGAGAGACTCCTTTAAATGAGGAGACCAAGCAGGACCTTGACACAGAACGAGTGCGGCCACGGTTGGCTGTCGCAGCCGCCTACCCGGAATCCCGCATCCACCCGACGAGGGACGACTAATCCAACGAACGAGAAGGCGCTCCCTGAAGAGGAGACCAGATGCCTCAGACTGACAAAATTGGGATGAGTAGCCTACATGGAATATAGGAATCCTTGCAGTATTGCATTATAGGAACCTTTTGGACTACGGATCTAGAGACACTGTTTGGAATGTTTTGTAGCCTATAGGAAAATCACAAAACACACTATTTTTATGGACGTATTTCAATGGACAATTCTTTTAAATTGTTTTCTACTTTTTTCCTTAAATAAACTGCTACCTCAAGAAATACCTGTTGTCGGTCGTCTGTCCTGAAATTGCACTGGGGCGCAAAAGAACTTGAGCCACCTCCATTGTGACACAGACCCACTTGTTTTTTCCAACTATTCCCCAATCTTCTGTGAGGAGTACACATGGCCACTGTAAGTCTAGGGTGGGGACACCTGCAGCCACTGTATTGTTTATAAGGGTGGAGGCACCTGCAGCCACTGTATTGTTTATAAGGGTGGGGACACCTGCAGCCACTGTATTGTTTATAAGGGTGGGGACACCTGCAGCCACTGTATTGTTTATAAGGGTGGGACACCTGCAGTCACTGTATTGTTTATAAGGGTGGGGACACCTGCAGCCACTGTATTGTTTATAAGGGTGGGGACACCTGCAGCCACTGTATTGTTTATAAGGGTGGAGACACCTGCAGTCACCATATTGTTTATAAGGGTGGGGACACCTGCAGTCACTGTATTGTTTATAAGGGTGGGACACCTGCAGTCACTGTATTGTTTATAAGGGTGGGGACACCTGCAGCCACTGTATTGTTTATAAGGGTGGGACACCTGCAGTCACTGTATTGTTTATAAGGGTGGGGACACCTGCAGCCACTGTATTGTTTATAAGGGTGGGGACACCTGCAGCCACTGTATTGTTTATAAGGGTGGAGACACCTGCAGTCACCGTATTGTTTATAAGGGTGGGGACACCTGCAGTCACTGTGTATTGTTTATAAGGGTGGGACACCTGCAGTCACTGTATTGTTTATAAGGGTGGGGACACCTGCACTCACTGTATTGTTTATAAGGGTGGGGACACCTGCAGTCACTGTATTGTTTATAAGGGTGGGGACACCTGCAGTCACTGTATTGTTTATAAGGGTGGGGACACCTGCAGCCACTGTATTGTTTATAAGGGTGGGGACACCTGCAGCCACTGTATTGTTTATAAGGGTGGGGACACCAGCAGTCACTGTATTGTTTATAAGGGTGGGGACACCTGCAGCCACTGTATTGTTTCTAAGGGTGGGGACACCTGCAGTCACTGTATTGTTTATAAGGGTGGGGGCACCTGCAGTCAGGTGAGACTGAGGAGGTCACTTAGATGATGATGAAACCTTTCTCTCAATAAACGCTGTGTCCAGGTGAACTGACTCATATTTCTGTGACCTCCTTGCCTGGGTTATTGAGCATGCATCAAGACACTCACTACATGTATAGTTCACGTTATTTAAAAGAAATGGATTCCTTCAGGACATGGCTGTGGGCCAGCTTCAGACCCTATTCATCTTTCAAAGCGGAATATAACGAAGCAGTACAAATGAACACTCCAGTACCCCCCTATGCTCCTACCTGTACGATACGACTGAGATGACAATCAGCTGCAAGCTCCAGGCCCTGTTTTTCTGCCCAGGCCTCGATGTGGCTGAGCTGCTGCCTGAGGATGGCTCCCCAGTAGTGGGAGCAGAGCCCTGAATCGGCCTCGGTCACCAGCTTGTTGAACAACCACATGTTGATAAAATGAAAGAGCTGGGAGAAGAGCTGGATGGTCAGAGCTGCGTTGACTCGACAGCGTCGCAGGAGAGACATGGCTCCTGTCAGGGTGTGGAGGACGTCCTCTGGAGACAGGGAGAGAGTGTGTCTTGTGGGTTATGCTTTGGACATGCAGGAATATATGGTTGGAGAGAGAGGATAATTTTTATGTTGCATGCTCTATGTGCCAAAATTGTTTGTCTATTCTAATACATATCAGAAATCCATCCTACATAGTGCTTTTATTTGGGGGCCAACCAAATCTGGTCAGACATATCCCTCCCTTTCCCCTGCCAGCCCCTTGTGTTATGGATCTGAACATGCCCGAGCAATATTATCTGACATGAACACACCCTCTGCAGAACCTTCTTTTGCCAGTTGGCATTGTGGCAACTGGCACAGAGATTGGTGTTTAATTGTGGTCGGGGAATGTTCACTGACAAATTTTCCCCCTCCTTTTTCTCCTCAATTGTATCCAGCCAATTATACCACTCTTTCGAACCATCCCAGTCATTGCTCCACCCCCTCTGCTGATCCAGGGAGGGCTGCAGACTAACTACCACATGTCTCCTCTAATACACGTGGAGTCACCAACCGCTTCTTTTCACCTGACAGTGAGGAGTTTCACCAGGGGGACGTAGCGCATGGGAGGATCACCACACTATTCCCCCCAGTCCCCCCCCCCCAAAAAAACAGGTGCCCCAACTGACCAGAGGAGGCATTAGTGCAGCGACCAGGACACATACCCACAACCGGCTTCCCACCCGCAGACACAGCCAATTGTGTCTGTACGGACGCGTGACCAAGCTGGAGGCAACACAGGGATTCGAACCGGGATTCCCGTTTTGGTAGGCAACGGAATAGACCGCTACGCTATCCAGATGCCTCACTGACAATTATTTTATCAATGACGACGTCCACTCCATCTCTATTCGATACCTACTCTAGTAAGCAGGGCTCTACAGGAGCTGCACTGCTCCCTCTACTGGACGCAGTGGGTTCTTCCAAACCTAGAGCATACAACCCTTTCACGGTACCATTACACAGATTCTGCTTGTTCCTCTTGTCTTCATAATGACAACCACAAAGTGGACAATGGTCACCAACATGTTGCTCATGAGCTCAGGTTGTGAGAGGAACATGTTGGAAAGAGGGAGTGGAGGTGAGAGGAACATGTTGGAAAGAGGGAGTGGATGTGAGAGGAACATGTTGGAAAGAGGTAGTGGAGGTGAGAGGAACATGTTGGAAAGAGGGAGTGGAGGTGAGAGGAACATGTTGGAAAGAGGGAGTGGATGTGAGAGGAACATGTTGGAAAGAGGGAGTGGAGCCGAGAGGAACATGTTGGAAAGAGGGAGAGGATGTGAGAGGAACATGTTGGAAAGAGGGAGTGGAGGTGAGAGGAACATGTTGGAAAGAGGGAGTGGATGTGAGAGGAACATGTTGGAAAGACGGAGTGGATGTGAGAGGAACATGTTGGAAAGAGAGAGGATGTGAGAGGAACATGTTGGAAAGAGGGAGTGGTGGTGAGAGGAACATGTCGGAAAGAGGGAGTGGTGGTGAGAGGAACATGTTGGAAAGAGGGAGAGGATGTGAGAGGAACATGTTGGAAAGACGGAGTGGATGTGAGAGGAACATGTTGGAAAGAGAGAGAGGATGTGAGAGGAACATGTTGGAAAGGGAGTGGTGGTGAGAGGAACATGTCGGAAAGAGGGAGTGGTGGTGAGAGGAACATGTTGGAAAGAGGGAGAGGATGTGAGAGGAACATGTTGGAAAGAGGGAGAGGATGTGAGAGGAACATGTTGGAAAGAGGGAGTGGAGGTGAGAGGAACATGTTGGAAAGAGGGAGTGGATGTGAGAGGAACATGTTGGAAAGACGGAGTGGATGTGAGAGGAACATGTTGGAAAGAGAGAGAGGATGTGAGAGGAACATGTTGGAAAGAGGGAGTGGTGGTGAGAGGAACATGTCGGAAAGAGGGAGTGGTGGTGAGAGGAACATGTTGGAAAGAGGGAGAGGATGTGAGAGGAACATGTTGGAAAGAGGGAGAGGATGTGAGAGGAACATGTTGGAAAGAGGGAGTGGAGGTGAGAGGAACATGTTGGAAAGAGGGAGTGGATGTGAGAGGAACATGTTGGAAAGACGGAGTGGATGTGAGAGGAACATGTTGGAAAGAGAGAGAGGATGTGAGAGGAACATGTTGGAAAGAGGGAGTGGTGGTGAGAGGAACATGTCGGAAAGAGGGAGTGGTGGTGAGAGGAACATGTTGGAAAGAGGGAGAGGATGTGAGAGGAACATGTTGGAAAGAGGGAGTGGATGTGAGAGGAACCTGTTGGAAAGAGGGCATGGATGTGAGAGAAAGGGATGGGCAACATATTTGTGTGTACATATACGTACCTATCTTAGGTCTTTGTGGGTTATGCTCCTCGGGGTCATCTAGAAAGGCAGGCATGTAGTTGTTCAGATCAGCCTGAAGACAGTGGACTAGGTACCTGGATGGACAGACACAGACACACACACACACACACACACACACACACACACACACACACACACACACACACACACAGAATCTTATTCAAGGCAAAAACTGCTGACCAGTGGACAGGCAGAACGAAGAGCTCATCTCAAGTTGTAGCACATGTCACATGAACCCCATGGTGTATAAATACATGTTGGTATCTTTCTGCCACCTACAGGTGCTCATATGGCCAAATGTGTTTTCCATTTGACATGCAGATAATCACAGACTACATCTTCTGAGTATCCTAACCCAACGTTCAAGTACATCCCTGAAAACAAGAGTGTCACTATACACATGTGAACACTTGAATCAGATTATTCAGAGAACCTACGTCTGCATGCAGGTAGGCCATGTATGTGAAGATGTGGAACTCAGTCTGAATTTAAAATTCTCCTAAAACGTTTTGCATTTTGCCAGTTACGTTTACATGGAACGGATTTAGCAGACACTTCCATCAGGTGCTTTGGTCAGATAAGAGTAAACTCATACAGATTAACATGCAATTTCCATTTTACTGTGGCTGAACTTTAAGAAGAGTTTACGAATGGCCAACCACCACACTGGCTGCACGGGATGACTAGTCACAGCAACATCCACTTTTTTTTAGGAATCACAGTGACAATGACCCACGGCCTACACCTTGCACTGTTTTCTATCCTGCGTCTCCAGCAACAGAAGCTCTCTCATTCTAATCAGTGATGCTGTGAGCACAGGCTCCATGTGGGGAAGCATCTGTACTGCATCCCATGTGGGTCACTCAAACTACTTCTGTCTTTTCATGTAGTTATTTTTTTGTACATTTACTTGTAAACGCAGCACTTGTACCTGATATATAGGATTTCAAACAACTGGTGTGTGTGTGTGTGTGTGTGTGTGTATATATATATATACACTCACTGGCCACTTTATTAGGTACACCTTCTTAGTACCGGGTTGGACCCCCTTTTGCCTTCAGAACTGCCTTAATCCTTCGTGGCATAGATTCAACAAGGTACTGGAAACATTCCTCAGAGAGTTTGGTCCATATTGACATGATAGCATCACGCAGTTGCTGCAGATTTGTCGGCTGCACATCCATGATGCGAATCTCCCGGTCCACCACATCCCAAAGGTGCTCTGTTGGATTGAGATCTGGTGACTGTGGAGGCCATTTGAGTACAGTGAACTCATTGTCATGTTCAAGAAACCAGTCTGAGATGATTCGAGCTTTATGACATGGCGCGTTATCCTGCTGGAAGTAGCCATCAGAAGATGGGAACACTGTGGTCATAAAGGGATGGACATGGTCAGCAGCAATACTCAGGTAGGCTGTGGCGTTGACACGATGCTCAGTTGGTACTAAGGGGCCCAAAGTGTGCCAAGAAAATATCCCCCACACCATTACACCACCACCACCAGCCTGAACCGTTGATACAAGGCAGGATGGATCCATGCTGTCATGTTGTTGACGCCAAATTCTGACCCTACCATCCGAATGTCGCAGCAGAAATCGAGGCTCATCAGACCAGGCAACGTTTTTCCAATCTTCTATTGTCCAATTTTGGTGAGCCTGTGCGAATTGTAGCCTCAGTTTCCTGTTCTTAGCTGACAGGAGTGGCAACCGGTGTGGTCTTCTGTTGCTGTAGCCCATCTGCCTCAAGGTTCGATGTGTTGTGCGTTCAGAGATGCTCTTCTGCATACCTCAGTTGTAATGAGTGGTTATTTGAGTTACTGTTGCCTTTCTATCAGCTCGAACCAGTCTGGCCATTCTCCTCTGACCTCTGGCATCAACAAGGCATTTTCGCCCACAGAACTGCCGCTCGCTGGATATTTTCTCTTTTTCGGACCATTCTCTGTAAACCCTAGAGATGGTTGTGCGTGAAAATCCCAGTAGATCAGCAGTTTCTGAAATACTCAGACCAGCCCGTCTGGCACCAACAACCATGCCACGTTCAAAGGCACTTAAATCACCTTTCTTCCCCCATTCTGATGCTCGGTTTGAACTGCAGCAGATCATCTTGACCATGTCTACATGCCTAAATGCATTGAGTTGCTGCCATGTGATTGGCTGATTAGAAATTTGCGTTAACGAGCAGTTGGACAGGTGTGCCTAATAAAGTGGCCGGTGAGTGTATATCTATATGTGTGTGTGCGTGTGTGTGTGTCCACAAGATGTTGTAATGAAACCTTTGATGCAGAAAAAAGAGCTCAACAATTCAGGAGCAAATATATATTGCTTTGAGCTATATTTTTTATAGCTCAAAGTTGTTAAATGACTCACAGGTTTTTCTTTGCTGAACCACATTAGCAGCCGATGAGTGCATGACGCACGAAACAGGCCTGTACTGCAATGTATTAAAACTTTTCCCCTGCATCTCTACTGATATTCCGCTCCTCATTAGTTGAGCATGTATAACAACGCCATTGACAGTTTTGGGGAAAAAAACGCTATATATACACTACCGTTCAAAAGTTTGGGATCACCCAAACAATTTTGTGTTTTCCATGAAAAGTCACACTTATTCACCACCATATGTTGTGAAATGAATAGAAAATAGAGTCAAGACATTGACAAGGTTAGAAATAATGATTTGTATTTGAAATAAGATTTTTTTTACATCAAACTTTGCTTTCGTCAAAGAATCCTCCATTTGCAGCAATTACAGCATTGCAGACCTTTGGCATTCTAGCTGTTAATTTGTTGAGGTAATCTGGAGAAATTGCACCCCACGCTTCCAGAAGCAGCTCCCACAAGTTGGATTGGTTGGATGGGCACTTCTTTGAGCAGATTGAGTTTCTGGAGCATCACATTTGTGGGGTCAATTAAATGCTCAAAATGGCCAGAAAAAGAGAACTTTCATCTGAAACTCGACAGTCTATTCTTGTTCTTAGAAATGAAGGCTATTCCATGCGAGAAATTGCTAAGAAATTGAAGATTTCCTACACCGGTGTGTACTACTCCCTTCAGAGGACAGCACAAACAGGCTCTAACAGGTGCTATTTAATGAAGATGCCAGTTGGGGACCTGTGAGGCGTCTGTTTCTCAAACTAGAGACTCTAATGTACTTATCTTCTTGCTCAGTTGTGCAACGCGGCCTCCCACTTCTTTTTCTACTCTGGTTAGAGCCTGTTTGTGCTGTCCTCTGAAGGGAGTAGTACACACCGGTGTAGGAAATCTTCAATTTCTTAGCAATTTCTCGCATGGAATAGCCTTCATTTCTAAGAACAAGAATAGACTGTCGAGTTTCAGATGAAAGTTCTCTTTTTCTGGCCATTTTGAGCGTTTAATTGACCCCACAAATGTGATGCTCCAGAAACTCAATCTGCTCAAAGAAGTGCCCATCCAACCAATCCAACTTGTGGGAGCTGCTTCTGGAAGCGTGGGGTGCAATTTCTCCAGATTACCTCAACAAATTAACAGCTAGAATGCCAAAGGTCTGCAATGCTGTAATTGCTGCAAATGGAGGATTCTTTGACGAAAGCAAAGTTTGATGTAAAAAAAATCTTATTTCAAATACAAATCATTATTTCTAACCTTGTCAATGTCTTGACTCTATTTTCTATTCATTTCACAACATATGGTGGTGAATAAGTGTGACTTTTCATGGAAAACACAAAATTGTTTGGGTGATCCCAAACTTTTGAACGGTAGTGTATTTACATAAGTGACCAGTTTCTGGGCAATAGACCTATTTTCAGTGTACCTCTTTGGCCAATTGGGTGTTAAGTGGCCAGGGTGTGGCCAGAACATCACAGGGATTTATAAGTCTGGCATGGTTCAGTTTCAATCCAGTGTGCATCTTAACTTCTGGAGTGATTCTGAATTGCTGGTTCATCTAGAATAGAGTAAGTATCATCTTTCTTGCTTAACAAGTTGCTACTACTAGTCTTGTTCTAGCTGCTTGAGTATTAGTCCTTTTGTCTATACATCTGCTGCTGGTTCCTAGTGGGATCTTATTCTAGCTGTAGCTGTCTTATTCTATTTACTTACTCGTCTTATTTACTTACTCTAGCTGTAGCTTTTTTTCACCTAGTGTGTCCTTAAATATTTCTTGTTGCCTAGCTGTTTTGACTTAGTTATCCTTTTAGCTTATAAATATATTCCTTGGTATCTTGCCGTTTGCAGTTTTAATAGTATTGTGTGAGGTTTGATAGTTTTACATAAGTGACCAGTTTCTAGGCAATAGGCCTATTTTCAGTGTACCTCTTTGGCCAATTGGGTGTTAAGTGGCCAGGGTGAGGCCAGAACATCACAGAGATTTATAAGTCTGGCCTGACTGAGTTTTATCCAGTGTGCATTGTAACTCCTGGAGTGATTCTGAATTGCTGGTTCATCTAGAATAGAGTAAGTATCATCTTTCTAGCTTAACAAGTTGCTAGTAGTCTTATTCCAGCTGCGTGAGTATTAGTCCTTTTCTCTATACATCTGCTGCTGGTTCCTAGTGGGAACTGGTGGGATCTTATTCTAGCTGTAGCTGTCTTATTCTATTTACTTACTTGTCTTAGTTACTTATTCCAGCTGTAGCTTTTTTTCACCTAGTGTGTCCTTAAATATTTCTTGTTGCCTAGCTGTTTTGACTTAGGTATCCTTTTAGATTATAAATATATTCCTTGGTAACTTGCTGTTTGCAGTTTTAATACTATTGTGTAAGGTTTGATAGAATTTTACATAAGTGACCAGTTTCTGGGCAATAGGCCTATTTTCAGTGTACCTCTTTGGCCAATTGGGTGTTAAGTGGCCAGGGTGTGGCCTGCACTCCTGATAGTCAATTAGCAATCAGTGTTCTTTAAATCACTGCTGCTACCTGGAATAGTCAGGCAAACAAGCTGAGGGCAAACAGGTCTAAATTGAAGGAAGGCTAGATTGAACAAAGGCAAGCGCGACTTTTTCAAGCCAAGACTTCGTCAAGCACGAACTGCTATTTTTAGATCCGGTCAGTCATCTGTATTTTGTGTACCTAGTATAGACTATGTGTTTCCTTCACATTCCTGTCCTTTCCTCTTCCCGGGGCTGGCATAGACGTTGGGTCACTCCTAGGCGCGGTGACCCAACCAATCTCATCTATCCCACTCTCTTCATGCACGTTGAGCAAGCGGTGATGGGAGGGCTCTGGAATTGCCAGTCTGCGGTGCCGAAAGCTGAGCTTATCTCAGGCTACGCATCCTACGCATCCCTCAACTTTCTTGCTCTAACTGAGACCTGGATCATGCCAGAAAACATTACCACACCCGCAGCTCTGCCTGATGTGTACTTTTTTTCTCACACTCCCAGAGCTGGGAGGCGAGGTGGTGGTACTGGCCTGCTAATCTCCCTGAAATGGAAATACTCTCTTGTTTCCACTCCACAATTTTCTCCGCCCTCTTTTGAGTTTCATGCTGTTACTGTCTCTTATCCAGTCAAACTCACCATTGTGGTTGTGTACCGCCCACCAGTCCCCCTTGGTGAGTTTCTGGAGGAGCTTGACACACTTGTCTCGCACTTCCCCGTTGATGACTCTACACTTATCCTTCTCAGTGACTTCAACGTCCACACTGACAAACTAGATCCTCTTCTCTCTCCTCCTTTGGCCTTCACCTCTCACCCTCTCCTCCTACTCACAAGGCCAGCAAACAGCTGGACCTTATCTTTACTAGACACTGTCCTATTTCAAATCTCTCTGTGACTCCCCTCCAGCTCTCTGACCACTATTTCATGTCCTAATCTCTCTCCCTCTCTTCACCCCCCTCAGCCCCTTCCCCTACCCACATTGTTTCCACCCGTAGACACCTCCACTCTCTCTCCGCCACTGATCTTCCTTCCTCTGTTACCTCTATCCCCCCTACACCTGAATCTTTCTCTCTCCTATCCCCTGACACTGCTACTGATCTTCTCTCTACCATCTCCTCTTCTCTGGACAATCTCTGTCCCCTCACCTCCAGGCCTGCACGCCCAACTCCACCTGCCCCTTGGCTGACTGACTCAGTATGTACTGACAGACAGAGCCTAAGAGTGGCAGAGCACAAATGGAGAAAAGGCAAACTCCCAGAGGACCTTCTCAACTTCCAATCTCTTCTTTCCACTTTCTCCACCTCCTTTTCTGCTGCTAAGGCTGCCTTCTATCACTCTAAAATCCTATTCTGCCTCTAATCCTAAGAAACTCTTTGAAACCTTCTGTACACTTCTTCAACCTCCTCCTCCTACCTTCTCCCTGATGACTTCGCTAACTTCTTTGACAAGAAGGTAAACGACATCAGAGCCTCCTTTTCTCACCACCCGGTTAGTGCTGCTTGCACTATCCCACCCTCCCTCATCTCTCCATATCCCACCTCACTCCCCTCTCCCCCAACGAGGACCTAAACCTCATCACATTCAGTCGCCCCACCACATGCTCCCTTGACCAGCCCCCCCCCCTTCTTCAGTCTGTAGCACCTGAACTCCTTCCCTTTCTAACCGACCTCATTAACACCTCCCTCCAGGCAGGATGCTTTCCACCTGCCTTCAAGACTGCTAGTCACCCCCCTTCTCAAGAAACCATCACTTAACCACTCCGACGTCAAAAACTACAGACCGGTTTCCCTTCTACCTTTTCTATCCAAAACCTTCGAACATGCTGTCTTTAACCAACTTTCTTTGTGCCTCCACCAGAACAACCTCCTGGAACCCAACCAGTCTGGGTTCTGGGTGGGTCACTCGACAGAGACGGCCCTCCTTGCAGTGATAGAATTGCTGCGCTCTGCGAGAGCAAACTCTCCTCTGTCCTGATACTCCTGGATCTGTCAGCTGCGTTCGACACTGAACCACCAGATCCTCCTCTCTACCCTCGAGGGGCTGGGTGTCACAGGCTCTGCACTCTCAATGTTTGCATCCTACCTGACGGGTCACTGCTACCAGTTGACATGGAGGGGATCTGTGTCGGAGCCTCGCAGACCGACTACATGCGTTCCACAGGGTTTGGTTCTGGGTCCTCCCCTTTTCTCCCTGTACACGACATCCCTGGGTTCCGTTATTCCCTTGCATGACTTCTCTTACCATTGTTATGCTGATGACACCCAGCTGATCTTGTCCTTCCCCCTCTCTGACACACAAGTAGAGACACGCATTGCTGCGTGCTTGACTGACATCTCGGAGTGGATGGTGACACACCACCTGAAGCTCAATCTGGACAAGACAGAGCTGATGTTCCTCCCGGGGAAAGTTGCCCGCACCGAGACCTGGCCATACCATTGACAACACCGTGGTGACGCCAACTCGGACTGTGAGGAATCTGGGTGTGATCCTGGATGACCAACTGTCGTTTGCTGAAAACGTTGCATCGGTTGCTCGCTCCTGCAAATTTTTCCCCTATAACATCAGGAGGATTCGCCCATTCCTCACCGACGAGACGGCACAGGTGCTCATCCAGGCTCTGGTCTTCTCCCAGCTGGACTACGGCAACTCCCTCCTTGCAGGTGCCCCGGCGTCGGCCATCAGACCTCTGGAGCTTGTTCAGAAAGCTGCAGCTCGTCTGGTGTTCAACCGCCTTAAGTTCTCCCACACAACTCCCCTTCTCATGTCCCTAAACTGGCTCCCAGTAGCTGCTCGCATCCAGTTTAAGACTCTGGTGCTAGCCTACAAGGCAGTGCAAGGAACAGCTCCTTCCTATCTCCAGGCCATGGTCAAGCCCTACACCCCCGCCCGACCACTTCGCTCTGCTGCCTCGAGACGCCTGGTTGCCCCGTCGCTCAGAGGCCCCTGCTGCTGACCGACCTGGTCACAGCTCTTTTCTGTCTTGGCCCCACAGTGGTGGAATGAACTCCCCACTGATGTCAGGACAGCGGAGTCGCTGCCCATCTTCGGCGCAGGTTGAAAACTCACCTCTTCAAGAACTACTACCCTGTTACTTGTTCTTACCACTTATTGTATTCACTCATAAAAAAAAATTCTCTTTCTTGCGCTTTTACTTTAGCACTGGTTTTGCTCTTAGATGCTTGTTTAGATGCACGTATGACCTCTGATGACTAGTAGTTCTCCTGATTTCCTACGTTAAATGCATTTACTGTAAGTCACTTTGGATAAAAGCGTCGGCTAAATGACTGACTGTAATGTAATATATATATATATATATATATATATATATATATATATATATATATATATTTTTTTTTTTTTTATATTCCATTCATAACTGAGGAAAAGAAGTACATATCAGAAAAGCAGAGCAGGGGGATGATAACAGAATATCTATGCTATCATTCAGAGTGCTTTTGTTTCATAAAAATCAGAAAAAGTGATGTTGAGAACAAATGTCTAGACATACACAGTAGGCGACATTAACAAAACCCTCCTCTACTAGTTCGCGTAGCAGGTATTCAGGATATTTTCATGTACTGCCCTTGACCTTATTTTCAGACACAAGGCCTACAATGGGCCCAGTCTGGACATCCATGGAGGTTCAGCACATAGACCACTGGCATTCAACCCACCCTGTGCATAACTGTAGTCCACTGACTTCCGGTTTCTACTGCAGCGGTCACACCAGTTTCCTGTTTGTTGGCGTGTGCTACTGACAAGGGCATATTTTTGGAGATGGCTGCAAGATTTACCATGGATAAATGTCAACGACATGCACACAACTGTCCACAAACTCTCACCTGCACCTACCACCAAACGGGTGAAAAGTTTCAAGCTGTACATAAAGTTACGTAACTTGATCCACAATTATCCTTGATCCACAACTGTGAGGACGAGGACTCATCCTCACAGTTGTGGTCGTAACTTGACATGCACAACTTGAAACTTTCCCCCCGTTTGCTGGTAGGTGCAGGTGTAAGTGTGTCGACAGTTCTGTGCATGTTGTTTATCCATGGTGAATCTTGCAGGCATCACCAAAAATATGCCATTGTCAGCAGCACACGCCAACAAACAGGAAACTGGTGTGACAGCTGCAGTAGAAACCAGAAGTCTGTGGACTAGTTGTGCACAAAGGTGAGTATGTGCAGTGGAGGGATGCATGCACTGATTCGTCATCTTCTGACTGGTTGGAGATGTGTTAATCTGAGAAATCAGCTGGCGTAATGTTGGGCTGGAATCAAAACCTGCACACACATGACCATCCATGACACATGCTTCAGTAACCACTGGCGTAGACTGTTCGCGTTACAGACATTCTACTTACACAATGCCACCGGTGTACACCATGGGCAGCATTTATAACACAAACAAGACAAATTTGACTTGAAAATCCCATTTCAGTGGTATTCCAGGTCATACTTCAGCGTATGTTATAGAAATCTGTGTCTCTTTCAACCCACAATGTGGAAATTAACCCCGCCCAGGAGGGGGGCTCACAAGCTAACATTGTGGCTAGCTCACACCCACACAAAGGCAACGGTGTTCTGTGCTTACTTGAAGGCCATCTGCACGAGGTGGGCTAGGATGTCCTGGGCGTCCAGCGTGATGCGGGTAAGGTCTCTGTCCTGCTTAATGAAATTTAGCAGCTCTGAGGCGTTAGCCATCCAAAAAGCCAGTGCCCCCGCGATGTTTTTTTGCTTCTGAAACGCACCAATCAAAGCCAGACAAACAGAAACAGAGGGAATGGTTAGAGAAAGCAGCCAACAGATCTGAGTTACATATCAGGGAGGGTGAGAGCTTTCTTTTTAATTGGCAGCCAGAAGGAGCAGCGGTTACTTCAGGGATAGACTTGTGCCCCGCCCCCTCTCTTACACCTCCAAATCCCATCAAAACCCAACTGGGAATAAAAGGAGTGGTTATCACTGTCATTATGAAAGACATTGGGGCACAACTGCTTCAGTCAAAATCCGGAACGCTTTTCACAGTTACTAGGTCAAATAAAAAGTACTCTCTATATAACCCAATGTCTTACGAGTGTGATGTCATCACTGCTTTGCAGAGCTGAGTGTGGAAATAAATTCTACTGTGTCACCAGAGAAGCAGGAGCGTCTTTTATGCTCGAGTTGACCGAAACATACTGGGAAATGCAAAACTGCTGGTAATACTCTGCTGCTTTTTGGGGGTTTTTTTCCCGATTTGTTTCCCCAATTGTACCTGGCCAATTACCCCACTCTCCCGAGCCGTCCCGGTCACTGCTCCACCCCCTCTGCTGATCCGGGGAGGGCTGCAGACTACCACATGTCTCCTCTGATACATGTGGAGTCACCAGCGCTTCTTTTCACCTGACAGTGAGGAGTTTCACCAGGGGGATGTAGCACGTGGGAGGATCACGCTATTCCCCCCAGTTTCCCCTCCCCGTTGTACAGGCACCCTGACTGACCAGAGGAGGCGCTACTGCAGTGACCAGGACACATACCCACGTCCGGCTTCCCACCCGCAGACACGGCAGATTGTGTCTGTTGGAATGCCCAACCAAGCCGCAGATAACACAGGGATTCAAACTGGCGATCCCCATGTTGGTAGGCAACGGAATAGACCACTACGCCACCCAGACGGCCAATACGCTGCTGTTTAAGCATCACAATATGCACAGACCAGGGGCTTTACAAAAGAAATAGTTTGATCAGGCCGTTTACATGATTCTGTGACTGCGTCCGCTCCATGGCTTCTGACTCGTTCCATCTCAAGTTTACTGCAAACATGAGATGAACAGAGGCTTCTGACTCGTTCCATCTCAAGTCTACTGCCAACATGAGATGAACAGAGGCTTCTGACTCGTTCCATCTCAAGTCCACTGCCAACCTGAGATTGACAGAGGCTTCTGAATCGTTCCATCTCAAGTCCACTGCCAACATGAGATGAACAGAGGTTTCTGACTCATTCCATCTCAAGTCTATTGCCAACACGAGATGAACAGAGGTTTCTGACTCGTTCCATCTCAAGTCTACCTCGAACACGAGATGAACAGAGGTTTCTGACTCGTTCCATCTCAAGTCTACTGCGAACACGAGATGAACAGAGGCTTCTGACTCGTTCCATCTCAAGTCTACTGCAAACACGAGATGAACAGAGGCTTCTGACTCGTTCCATCTCAAGTCTACTGCAAACACGAGATGAACAGAGGCTTCTGACTCATTCCATCTCAAGTCTACTGCAAACACGAGATGAACAAAGGCTTCTGACTCGTTCCATCTCAAGTCTACTGCAAACACGAGATGAACAGAGGCTTCTGACTCGTTCCATCTCAAGTCTACTGCAAACACGAGATGAACAGAGGCTTCTGACTCGTTCCACCTCAAGTCTGCTGCAAACACGAGATGAACAGAGGCTTCTGACTCGTTCCGTCTCAAGTCTACTGCAAACACGAGATGAACAGAGGCTTCTGACTCGTTCCACCTCAAGTCTACTGCGAACACGAGATGAAAAGAGGCTTCTGACTCGTTCCATCTCAAGTCTACAGCGAACACGAGATGAACAGAGGTTTCTGACTCGTTCCATCTCAAGTTTACTGCAAACATGAGATGAACAGAGGCTTCTGACTCGTTCCATCTCAAGTCTACTGCAAACATGAGATGAACAGAGGTTTCTGACTCGTTCCATCTCAAGTCTACTGCCAACATGAGATGAACAGAGGCTTCTGACTCGTTCCATCTCAAGTCTACTGCCAACAGGAGATGAACAGAGGTTTCTGACTCGTTCCATCTCGTCTACTGCGAACATGAGATGAACAGAGGCTTCTGACTCGTTCCATCTCGTCTACTGCCAACATGAGATGAACAGAGGCTTCTGACTCGTTCCGTCTCAAGTCTACTGCCAACATGAGATGAACAGAGGCTTCTGACTCGTTCCATCTCAAGTCTACTGCTAACATGAGATGAACAGACACTTCTGACTCGTTCTATCTCAAGTCTGCTGCAAACATGAGATGAACAGAGGCTTCTGACTCATTCCATCTCAAGTCTACTGCGAACACGAGATGAACAGAGGTTTCTGACTCGTTCCATCTAAAGTCTACTGCGAACATGAGATGAACAGAGGTTTCTGACTCGTTCCATCTCAAGTCTGCTGCAAACATGAGATGAACAGAGGCTTCTGACTCATTCCATCTCAAGTCTACTGCGAACACGAGATGAACAGAGGTTTCTGACTCGTTCCATCTAAAGTCTACTGCGAACAAGAGATGAACAGAGGCTTCTGACTCGTTCCATCTCAAGTCTACTGCGAACAAGAGATGAACAGAGGCTTCTGACTCGTTCCATCTCAAGTCTACTGCGAACATGAGCTGAACAGAGGCTTCTGACTTGTTCCATCTCAAGTCTACTGCGAACAAGAGATGAACAGAGGCTTCTGACTCGTTCCATCTCAAGTCTACTGCAAACACGAGATGAACAGAGGCTTCTGACTCATTCCATCTCAAGTTTACTGCGAACATGAGATGAACAGAGGCTTCTGACTCGTTCCATCTCAAGTCTACTGCAAACACGAGATGAACAGAGGCTTCTGACTCATTCCATCTCAAGTTTACTGCGAACATGAGATGAACAGAGGCTTCTGACTCGTTCCATCTCAAGTCTACTGCAAACATGAGATGAACAGAGGCTTCTGACTCGTTCCATCTCAAGTCTATTGTGAACTTGAGATGAACAGAGGTTTCTGACCTGTTCCATCTCTAGTCTACTGCGAACATGAGATGAACAGAGGCAGCAGACGCCTCAGCACACAGTGTTTATGGAGCTGTTTGGTTTGTATCCCGGTCACTTGGACGGGAGCGGAAACACAAAAAAACCCTCCCCTTGCACTCATCTATCCCCGCATTGTAAAAACAGAATAAAAAAAGTTAACAACCCCTCTCAGAACAGCCAGAGACAGAGGAGCAAAATGCATCCAAAAAGAAGAAGAAAAAAACCACTGAAAATGCAGATAGATAATGGACAAACATGGTTATTAAACAAAATAGGCAAAAAGTCAATGTTCCGAACAAACAAGAAAAAGCAAAGGAACAGGAGGGGGCAGAAAGGGGCGGGGCTTGTTTCTCATCCACACTGTTGAGTAAGAGAAGCAGGAAGTCATGTCACAACATGGATGCCAATATTAAAAGATGGAACCACAATCACCAAAAGGTGTTTTTACTGATTTGTTTGCTTTTTTTTAGTACCAGGCGGGTCCAGGAAGCTGATGGAATTAGTTTGTTTTGGTTATGTATTACTGGTGCTGCTGATGGTGCTGTTGGTGCTTAGTTTCCGGCTGTGGGAGGAGGGATTATTTGGCATTTCTTTTTGGTTACGGTTAGAATAGAGAAAAAGAAGCAGCAGCAACAGTGGAATGCTGGGTAAAATATAGAAAGAGCAAAACAGAGTGAGAGGGACACCAAAAGACGAGAGATTTCTATCAAGAAATGTAAAAAGAGAGATGGGGAGGGGAGAGCAAAGGAGAGAATTAAAGAGTTGCAGACAGACAGAGAGATGAAGACAAAGAGATGAAGAGCCATGGAAGCAGAGGAATGGTAGAGATGTGCAGTGTGAGGTGGAAACGGGAGCATGGAAGCAGAGGGAATGGTAGAGATGTACACTGAGGTGGAAACAGGAACATGGAGGCAGAGGAACGGTAGAGATGTGCAGTGTGAGGTGGGAACAGGAACACGGACGCAGAGGAACAGTAGAGATGTGCAGTGTGAGGTGGAAACAGGAAGATGGACGCAGAGGAACGGTAGAGATGTGCAGTGTGAGGTGGGAACAGGAACATGGATGCAGAGGAACGGTAGAGATGTGCAGTGTGAGGTGGAAACAGGAACATGGAAGCAGACGAATGGTAGAGATGTGCAGTGTGAGGTGGAAACAGGAACATGGAAGCAGAGGAACGGTAGAAATGTGCAGTGTGAGGTGGAAACAGGAACACGGACGCAGAGGAACGGTAGAGATGTGCAGTGTGAGGTGGGACCAAGAACATGGAAGCAGAGGAATGGTAGAGATTTGCAGTGTGAGGTGGAAACAGGAACATGGAAGCAGAGGAACAGTAGAGATGTGCAGTGTGAGGTGGAAACAGGAACATGGAAGCAGAGGAACAGTAGAGACGTGCAGTGTGAGGTGGAAACAGGAACATGGAAGCAGAGGAACGGTAGAGACGTGCTGTGTGAGGTGGAAACAGGAATATGGAAGCAGAGGAACGGTAGAGATGAGAAGTGTGAGGTGGAAACAGGAACATGGAAGCAGAGGAATGGTAGAGATGTGCAGTGTGAGGTGGGAACAGGAACATGGAAGCAGAGGAACGGTAGAGATGTGCAGTGTAAAGTGGAAACAGGAACACAGGAACATGGAAGAAGAGGAACAGTAGAGATGTGCAGTGTGAGGTGGGAACAAGAACATGGAAGCAGAGGAATGGTAGAGATGAGCAGTGTGAGGTGGAAACAGGAACATGGAAGCAGAGGAACGGTAGAGATGTGCAGTGTGAGGTGGAAACAGGAACATGGAAGCAGAGGAACGGTAGAGATGCGCAGTGTGAGATGGAAACAGGAATATGGAAGCAGAGGAACGGTAGAGATGTGCAGTGTGAGGTGGAAACAGGAACATGGAAGCTGAGGAACGGTAGAGATGTGCAGTGTGAGGTGGAAACAGGAATATGGAAGCAGAGGAACGGTAGAGATGTGCAGTGTGAGGTGGAAACAGGAACATGGAAGCAGAGGAACGGTAGAGATGTGCAGTGTGAGGTGGAAACAGGAACATGGAAGCAGAGGAACGGTAGAGATGAGAAGTGTGAGGTGGAAACAGGAACATGGAAGCAGAGGAACGGTAGAGATGTGCAGTGTGAGGTGGAAACAGGAACATGGAAGCAGAGGAATGGTAGAAATATGCAGTGTGATGTGGGAACAGGAACAGATAAGCATGGAAGTGCAGAGACACATGAATGACAGAAAAGTCGGAGGACATAAAAAGGTGTAAAGGTAGAGTTGGACAGAGGTTAGGAAAAATAAATAAGGTAGGGGAGCAAGGTACTGTAAGGAGAGAGAGAGAGAGAGAGAGAGTAGTAAAGATAGAAGAGTGAGGAAGAGCGAGAGAGGTGTGCTCAGTAGGGTTGATGAGTCTTTAGCAGCGTTAGCATTGTGAGCTATCCTACCTGGTCCCCTTCAGGAATCTCCTGGATGGAGGGAGGAGAGGAGTGGAGAAGGGGAAAGAGGAGAGGAGAACATATCCACAGGACAGAGAGAAAACACGTCAACAGCTACGGTATGGACAAAGCTATGTACACACGCATGTTCAAACAGACATTTTAAACATGTAACTAGAGCACACAAACACATCCAGGTGTTAGTAAAAGGCAACACCATCTCACCACTACAAGACTACCATGGAGATTTGAGCCCTTTGTTTCAGGAAATGTATTTATTTGTTTATTTATTTCCCCAGTTTTCCTCACAATTGCACTTGGCCACTGCTGAGAATGTAAGCCCTCCTCTCCTCAGAACCATCAAGATCTGAACACACCTCCACCTGGACTGTGGTCCTGTACTCAGCTGTCAGCCTAAGTAATCACAGTGATGGTTTGATAAGAACAGCCTGTTAAAGTTGTTTTATTGTGCTTTGGTGGGGGAAAGGCATTGATCAACTCAATGTTTGTGTGTGTATTTGTGTATACGTATATAATTGTGTGTGTAGCCATTGTTAAGACCGCACCCAAAGTTTGTAAAAAAATAATAAAAATAAAGCAACATCACAAAACTAATGATAGAACAGAAAAACAAAACTGACAGTAAGTAGCCTAAGAGACAGACAAATGGAGAGAAGATGAGCTGAGTGGGATGGACAGACTGGGATCATGCCCAGTGTAAGATGTAAAGACTGGGATCATGCCCAGTGTAAGATGTAAAGACTGGGATCATGCCCAGTGTAAAATGAGAAGACTGGGATCATGTCCAGTGTGAGATGTAAAGACTGGGATAGTGTCCAGTGTATAATGTAAAGACTGGGATCATGACCAGTATGAGATGTAAAGACTGGGATCATGACCAGTGTGAGATGTAAAGACTGGGATCATGCCCAGTGTAAGATGTAAAGACTGGGATCATGCCCCGTGTAAAATGCAAAGACCGGGATCATGTCCAGTGTGAGATGTAAAGACTGGGATAGTGTCCAGTGTATAATGTAAAGACTGGGATCATGACCAGTATGAGATGTAAAGACTGGGATCATGACCAGTGTGAGATGTAAAGACTGGGATCATGCCCCGTGTAAAATGTAAAGACTGGGATCATGTCCAGTGTATAATGTAAAGACTGGGATCATGACCAGTGTGAGATGTAAAGACTGGGATCATGTCCAGTGTATAATGTAAAGACTGGGATCATGACCAGTGTGAGATGTAAAGACTGGGATCATGTCCAGTGTAAAATGTAAAGACTGGGATCATGTCCAGTGTAAAATGTAAAGACTGGGATCATGCCCAGTGTGAGATGTAAAGACTGGGATCATGTCCAGTGTAAGATGTAAAGACTGGGATCATGTGCAGTGTAAAATGTAAAGACTGGGGTCAAGTCCAGTGTAAAATGTAAAGACTGGCATCATGTCCAGTGTAAAATGTAAAGACTGGGATCATGTGCAGTGTAAAATGTAAAGACTGGGATTATGTCCAGTGTAAAATGTAAAGACTGGGATCATGACCAGTGTAAAATGTAAAGACTGGGATCATGCCAAGTGTGAAATGTGAAGGATGCCAGGTGGAACCTTCTATACATATCTGATCACTACATGCTGTTACTTTAACATGAATGTAGGCATGTGTAGCCCTGGTTAGCCTCATTTGATCAATAGATGCTGTTACTTTAACGTGAAGGTAGGCATGTGTAGCTTGGTTACCCTCATCTGATCACTAGATAATGTTACTTTAACGTGAAGGTAGGCATGTGTAGCCCTGGTTACCCTCATCTGATCACTACATGCTGTTACTTTAATGTGAAGGTAGGCATGTGTAGCTTGGTTACCCTCATCTGATCACTAGATAATGTTACTTTAACGTTAAGGCAGGCATGTGTAGCCCTGGTTACCCTCATCTGATCACTAGATAATGTTACTTTAACGTGAAGGTAGGCATGTGTAGCTTGGTTAGCCTCATCTGATCACTAGATAATGTTACTTTAACGTGAAGGTAGGCATGTGTAGCCCTGGTTACCCTCATCTGATCACTACATGCTGTTACTTTAATGTGAAGGTAGGCATGTGTAGCCTGGTTAGCCTCATCTGATCACTACATGCTGTTACTTTAACGTGAAGGTAGGCATGTGTAGCCCTGGTTACCCTCATCTGATCACTACATGCTGTTACTTTAATGTGAAGGTAGGCATGTGTAGCCCTGGTTAGCCTCATCTGATCACTACATGCTGTTACTTTAATGTGAATGTAGGCATGTGTAGTCTGGTTAGTCTCATCTGATCACTGCTGTTACTTTAACGTGAAGGTAGGCATGTGTAGCCTGGTTACCCTCATCTGACCACTACATGCTGTTACTTTAACGTGAGGGTAGGCATGTGTAGCCCTGGTTAGCCTCATCTGATCAATACATGCTGTTACTTTAACGTGAAGGTATCCATGTGTAGTCCTGGTTAGCCTAACCTAATCACTAGATGCTGTTACTTTAACTTGAAGGTAGGCATGTGTAGCCCTGGTTAGCCTCAACTGACCACTACATGCTGTTACTTTAACGTGAAGGTAGGCATGTGTAGCCTGGTTAGCCTCACCTAATCACTACATGCTGTTACTTTAACGTGAAGGTAGGCATGTGTAGCCCTGGTTAGCCTCATCTGATCACTACATGCTGTTACTTTAACGTGAAGGTAGGCATGTGTAGCCCTGGTTAGCCTCATCTGATCACTACATGCTGTTACTTTAATGTGAAGGTAGGCATGTGTAGCCTGGTTAGCCTCAACTGACCACTACATGCCGTTACTTTAACGTGAAGGTAGGCATGTGTAGCCTGGTTAGCCTCATCTGATCACTACATGCTGTTACTTTAACATGAATGTAGGCATGTGTAGTCTGGTTAGTCTCATCTGATCACTGCTGTTACTTTAACGTGAAGGTAGGCATGTGTAGCTTGGTTACCCTCATCTGATCACTAGATAATGTTACTTTAACGTGAAGGTAGGCATGTGTAGCCCTGGTTACCCTCATCTGATCACTACATGCTGTTACTTTAATGTGAAGGTAGGCATGTGTAGCTTGGTTACCCTCATCTGATCACTAGATAATGTTACTTTAACGTTAAGGCAGGCATGTGTAGCCCTGGTTACCCTCATCTGATCACTAGATAATGTTACTTTAACGTGAAGGTAGGCATGTGTAGCTTGGTTAGCCTCATCTGATCACTAGATAATGTTACTTTAACGTGAAGGTAGGCATGTGTAGCCCTGGTTACCCTCATCTGATCACTACATGCTGTTACTTTAATGTGAAGGTAGGCATGTGTAGCCTGGTTAGCCTCATCTGATCACTACATGCTGTTACTTTAACGTGAAGGTAGGCATGTGTAGCCCTGGTTACCCTCATCTGATCACTACATGCTGTTACTTTAATGTGAAGGTAGGCATGTGTAGCCCTGGTTAGCCTCATCTGATCACTACATGCTGTTACTTTAATGTGAATGTAGGCATGTGTAGTCTGGTTAGTCTCATCTGATCACTGCTGTTACTTTAACGTGAAGGTAGGCATGTGTAGCCTGGTTACCCTCATCTGACCACTACATGCTGTTACTTTAACGTGAGGGTAGGCATGTGTAGCCCTGGTTAGCCTCATCTGATCAATACATGCTGTTACTTTAACGTGAAGGTATCCATGTGTAGTCCTGGTTAGCCTAACCTAATCACTAGATGCTGTTACTTTAACTTGAAGGTAGGCATGTGTAGCCCTGGTTAGCCTCAACTGACCACTACATGCTGTTACTTTAACGTGAAGGTAGGCATGTGTAGCCTGGTTAGCCTCACCTAATCACTACATGCTGTTACTTTAACGTGAAGGTAGGCATGTGTAGCCCTGGTTAGCCTCATCTGATCACTACATGCTGTTACTTTAACGTGAAGGTAGGCATGTGTAGCCCTGGTTAGCCTCATCTGATCACTACATGCTGTTACTTTAATGTGAAGGTAGGCATGTGTAGCCTGGTTAGCCTCAACTGACCACTACATGCCGTTACTTTAACGTGAAGGTAGGCATGTGTAGCCTGGTTAGCCTCATCTGATCACTACATGCTGTTACTTTAACATGAATGTAGGCATGTGTAGTCTGGTTAGTCTCATCTGATCACTGCTGTTACTTTAACGTGAAGGTAGGCATGTGTAGCCTGGTTACCCTCATCTGACCACTACATGCTGTTACTTTAACGTGAGGGTAGGCATGTGTAGCCCTGGTTAGCCTCACCTAATCACTAGATGCTGTTACTTTAACGTGAAGGTAGGCATGTGTAGCCTGGTTAGCCTCAACTGACCACTACATGCTGTTACTTTAACGTGAAGGTAGGCATGTGTAGCCTGGTTAGCCTCATCTGATCACTACATGCTGTTACTTTCCACCCAGCTGCTTCATTCACTGAATGTGGGCAGCACAACTTTAACAACACCAGGAAGACATATTTCATTACCGTTACATCTCAGTTGGCTCATTGCTAAGGTTAGGGATTACCTTCCCCATTGACAGCACCCATGCTAAATATCTGTATATTTGGATAAAATAATTTGCCAAAATGCATTTTCTTAAAAAAAAAACAAAAAAAAAAACAGCTGGAGAACTCAACAAACTGGACTGCACAAAAACATAAGATCACTAAGGATGCCTTTTTTTTGGGGGGGGGGGGATTTTTCTCCCCTTTCCTCCCCAACTGCATCTGACCAATTACCCCACTCTTCCACGCCATCCCGGTTGCTGCTACACCTCCTCTGCTGATCCGGGGAGGGCTGCAGACTACCAAATGTCTCCTCCGATACATGTGGAGTCACCTGCTGCTTCTTTTCACCTGACAGTGAGGAGTTTCACCAGGGGGACGTAGCACATGAGAGGATCACGCTATTCCCACCAGTCCCCCCCCCCCGCCCCGAACAGGTGCCCCGACCGACCAGAGGAGGTGCTACTGCAGCAACCAGGACACATACCCATATCCGGCTTCCCACCCACAGACACGGCCAATTGTGTCTGTAGGGATGCCTGACCAAGCCGGAGGTAACACGGGGATTCGAACCGGCGATCCTTGTGTTGGTATGCAATGGAATAGTCCGCCACGCTAGCCGGATAAGGATACTGTTTTTAAAGGTACAATCTGTAATGGTGTGAAAGAGCGGCCTCCACAGCATTTTATGATGAATTAGAAAACATTTTTTATTGTCGGGTAGAACCAATGGGTGGCAGTCCGTCCCCACGGGACTGTTGACTCTTGTAGACAGACAGAGATGGAAAGACGTGAAGGCAGATGGACAGATGAATACTGTTAAAGCAGTATCAAGTAGCTGTTTGGTGGAACATATGGTTAAGTCACCTCGGCTGCAGTGTGATGGCTGAGGGAGAGTGACACACTGACTGCGTTACATGCACACTGAAGTCGAGCTACGATTACAGCTCCATTAGGCCATGTAACTGGACTACTGTCGCTGTTCCTTGTATACAAGAACCGGGGCAGAATCAATTTATTGACAGAAGTATGTCCGACCCTGGTACGGTAGGTGGCGATAGGTCCCCTTTCAGCTGGTTGCTACTGGATGAAAGACCGTTGTGGGAACTATGGATCATGCACAGAACACCTAGGCCAGTTCGGGGCCGATTGAAGCTATACATGCCAGAGTAAATCCATCCCCAACCGCATCATCTAGGTGTGTTAGTCCCACTTCCAGAAATTCTATTTAGTATGATTTTAGTCAGACTACCACGTTTACATGTATTTTAAAAGTCCAGTTTTAGTCGGTCGACTTTTTCTAACATCATGTAAACGTACCGAGTCACCGTTCGGATCAGTTCCTAGCAGTCCAGGTTTCATCATGCACTTTGTCTACCACCAGGCACAAGGCCTCCTAGGAAATACAGCGACTGCTTTACAGCACACACAAGTACAGCAGTTTTACTTTATCGCAGGGACAGATTAGCTATGTTCCCACACAAGGTCGTCTTCTGAGCTACTGCTTGTAAATAACGCACGTGCCTTCACGTTGCTATACTGCAGGAAAGTAAGCTCTTCAGGCGCCTTTGCAACAGTTGACAAAAAAGATGGAGTAGCCATTTTTGAAAATATCTGTGCATCTGGTGTGGATTACTTTTCAAAACAATCTATGCTAACACTTCCTGACATAACATGTGATTTCACTAACACAGCTTGATGGGGTCACATATAAACACTACAATCTAGTTTATCCCAAACTAGACTAGAAAATAAAAAGATGCATCCTGAGTTAAAGTAAAATACATGAACAACATCAAAGACAAGGTGCCAGAGGGAAGACTCTGCACACAGAACACGACAACAACCACACTTCTGCTAACACACATGCACACACAGTCCTGTTGTCCAGTACAGTGGCCCAAGCGCTCAAAAGGTGCACTCACCTGGATGACTCCTTCCATCATGCTCACCATCTTGTTGACAATGGCTATGACCTTGTGGGTCCTCTCTGAGGGGGACATCTCGGGCCGGTAATGTGGGGAGAGGACGTAGCGGCAGGCCATGTAGAGGACATAGGTGGGGGACAGCTTGAAGTGTACTGTGGAGCTGTTGGTGTAGTTGATGATGGCCGACAGGAAAGCGTCTTCCGCTGGAGGGGGGAAACAGAAAAGCACACAGAGATTGAGGACATGGATGTTATTTCAGGTGCAGAGAAAATCCAGTAGATTCAAGCGAAGCATGAAACAGTCAAGCGCACCAGTACCCAAGAACACAGACAACAGACAGGTAGACAGACAGACACCTATTAGAATTACATGGTGAATTCTTTTAAAACTCCAACTCTACTTAGCTTAATACTGTAGCACCAGGATACGATCTGGTCACAGCGGTTGTATTCTTCTAACCAGTGCAAATCCTTAAAACTTGTCATGTCAGTTTTTATGCCCCACTTGATGAGCCTGAGATGTGTCCTGTGCTCATCGTCTCTTACAGATCTATCATGCTGGTTACTGGTCGATTTGCAAAACATTTAAAAAGGGGGATAGTGAGGACATCCATCCATGAGGAGCAGTTATGGACATCATCCGTTGAATGCATCTTTCAGATCAACACTTTTTTCCACTGGAAAACCTTCAACAAGTTAGACATTTTTGTATCATGTTTTCGGCATTTTCTGCTTCATTTGACAGTGAGAGCAGAGAGAGAGGAAAGGCAGGGGACAGAGAGGATGACATGCAGCGAAGGGCCCAGGCCGCATTCGAACCCTAACCACCGCAGTAAGGACTCAGCCTTATGTGGTACCACTCTACCAGGTGAGCCACTGGGGAGCCCCAGATGTAAATGATTTTTTTTCTTCTGGCATTTTCCGCCTTTAGGAATCAGGAACATTTATCTGTCATTTCTCTTCATGCACTTGCACACATGAAATGAAACAAAACACCGTTTCCCCCAGCCCACAGCAGCGCAACACAAAGACAAAAACATCCAAAAACTACAAGAACACATATATCCAAACTAAGAACACACATATCCAAACTAAGGACACACATATATCCAAACTAAGGACACACATATATCCAAACTAAGAACACTATCCAAACTAAGAACACATATATCCAAACTAGGGACACACATCCAAACTAAGAACACACACATCCAAACTAAGAACACACATATCCAAACTAAGAACACTATCCAAACTAAGGACACATCCAAACTAAGGACACACATATCCAAACTAAGACCACTATCCAAACTAAGAACACACATATCCAAACTAAGAACACTATCTACACTAAGAACACAAATGTCCAAACTAAGAACACACATATATCCAAACTAAGAACACACCTATCCAAACTAAGAACACATATATCCAAACTAAGAACACTATCCAAACTAAGAACACACCTATCCAAACTAAGAACACATAAATCCAAACTAAGAACACATATATCCAAACTAAGAACACATATATATCCAAACTAAGAACACATATATCCAAACTAAGAACACATAAATCCAAACCAAGAACAAATATATACAAACTAAGAACACACCTATCCAAACTAAGAACACGTATATATCCAAACTAAGAACACACATATCCAAACTAAAAACACTATCTAAACTAAGAACACATATATACAAACTAAGAACACAATGTCCAAACTAAGAACACACATATATTCAAACTAAGAACACATATATACAAACTAAGAACATGTATATATCCAAACTAAGAACACACATATATTCAACTAAGAACACACCTATCCAAACTAAGAACACACATATATTCAAACTAAGAACACACCTATCCAAACTAAGAAGATGCATATCCAAACTAAGAACACATATATCCAAACTAAGAACACATATATCCAAACTAAGGACACACATATCCAAACTAAGGAAGCATCCAAACTAAGAACACACATATCCAAACTAAGGACGCATCCAAACTAAGAACACATATCCAAACTAAGAACACATATATATCCAAACTAAGAACACATATATCCAAACTAAGAACACACATATCCAAACTAAGAACACATATATCTAACTAAGAACACATACCCAAACTAAGAACACACATATCCAAACTAAAAACACTATCTAAACTAAGAACACATATATACAAACTAAGAACACAATGGCCAAACTAAGAACACACATATATTCAAACTAAGAACACATATATACAAACTAAGAACATGTATATATCCAAACTAAGAACACACATATATTCAAACTAAGAACACACCTATCCAAACTAAGAACACACATATATTCAAACTAAGAACACACCTATCCAAACTAAGAAGATGCATATCCAAACTAAGAACACATATATCCAAACTAAGAACACATATATCCAAACTAAGAACACATATATCCAAACTAAGGACGCATCCAAACTAAGAACACATATATCCAAACTAAGGACACACATATCCAAACTAAGAACACAAACTAGGGACACACATATCCAAACTAAGAACACACATATCCAAACTAAGAACACATATATCTAACTAAGAACACATATATCTAACTAAGAACACATACCCAAACTAAGAACACACATATCCAAACTAAAAACACTATCTAAACTAAGAACACATATATACAAACTAAGAACACATACCCAAACTAAGAACACACATATCCAAACTAAAAACACTATCTAAACTAACAACACATATATCCAAACTAAGAACACTATCTAAACTAAGAACACATATATACAAACTAGGAACACAATGTCCAAACTAAGAACACATATATCCAAACTAAGGACACACATATCCAAACTAAGAACACTATCCAAACTAAGAACACATATATCCAAACTAGGGACACACATATCCAAAACTAAGAACACACATATCCAAACTAAGAACACATATATCCAAACTACGAACACATGTATAAAAACTAAACACATATCTAAACTAAGAATACATCCAAACTAAACACATATATCTAAACTACTACTACTACTGTTACTTTCGGCTGATCCCGTTAGGGGTCGCCACAGCGGATCATCCATGTATACCCAAACTAAGAACACATACAGTGCATCCGGAAAATATTCACACCCCTTCACTTTCCCCACATTTTGTTATGTTACAGCCTTATTCCAAAATGGATTAAATTCCTTTTTTTTCATCAATCTACACACAATACCCCATAATGACAAAGCGAAAAAGATTTTGTAGAAAGTTTTGCAAATTTATTAAAAATAAAAAACTGAAATATTGCATGTACATAAGTATCAACACCCTTTACTCAGTACTTGGTTGAGGCACCCTTGGCAGCGATTACAGCCTCAAGTCTTCTTGGGTATGAAGCTACAAGCTTGGCACACCTATATTTGGGGTATTTCTCCCATTCTTCTCTGCAGATCCTCTCGAGCTCTGTAAGGTTAGATGGGGATCGTCGCTGCACAGCTATTTTCAGGTCTTTCCAGAGATGTTCAATGGGGTTCAAGTCTGGGCTCTGGCTGGGCCACCCAAGGACATTCACAGACTTGTCCCGAAGCCACTCCTTCGTTGTCTTGGCTGTGTGCTTAGGCTCGTTCTCGTGTTGAAAGGTAAACCTTCGCCCCAGTCTGAGGTCCTGAGCGCTCTGGAGCAGGTTTTCATCAAGGATCTCTCTGTACTTTGCTCCATTCATCTTTCCCTCGTTCCTGACTAGTCTCCCAGGTCCTGCCGCTGAAGAACATCCCCACAGCATGATGCTGCCACCACCATGCTTCACTGTAGGGATGGTATTAGCAAGGTGATGAGAGGTGCGTGGTTTCCTCCTGATGTGACGTTTGGCATTCAGGCCAAAGAGTTCAATCTTGGTTTCATCAGACCAGAGAATCTTGTTTCTCATGGTCTGAGAGTCTTTTAGGTGCTTTCTGGCAAACTCCAAGCAGGCTGTCCTGTGCCTTTTACTGAGCAGAGGCTTCCGTCTGGCCACTCTACCATAAAGGCCTGATTGGTGGAGTGCTGCAGAGACGGTTGCCCTTCTGGAAGGTTCTCCCATCTCCACAGAGGAACGCTGGAGCTCTGTCAGAGGGACTATCGGGTTCTTGGTCACCTCCCTGACCAAGGCCCTTCTCCCCTGATTGTTCAGTTTGGCTGGGCGGCCAGCTCTAGGAAGAGTCCTGGTGGATCCAAACTTCTTCCATTTACGAATGATGGAGACCACTGTGCTCTTCAGGACCTTCAAAGCTATAGAATTTTTTTGTACTCTTCCCCAGATCGGTGCCTCGATAAAATCCTGTCACGGAGGTCCACAGACAATTCCTTTGACTTCATGGCTTGGTTTCTGCTCTGACATGCACTGTCAACAGTGGGACCTTATATAGACAGGTGTGTGCCTTTCCAAATCATGTCCGATCAATTGAATTTACTACGGGTGGACTCCAATCAAGATGTAGAAACATCTCAAGGATGATCAGTGGAAACAGGATGAACCTGAGCTCAATTTTGAGTGTCATAGCAAAGGGTGTGAATACTTATGTACATGCAATATTTCAGTTTTTTATTTTTAGTGAATTTGCAAAAATTTCTACAAAACCTTTTTCGCTTTGTCATTATGGGGTATTGTGTGTAGATTGATGAGAAAAAAAGGAATTTAATCCATTTTGGAATAAGGCTGTAACATAACAACATGTGGGGAAAGTGAAGGGGTGTGAATACTTTCCGGATGCACTGTATATCTAAACTAAAAACACATATAGCCAAACTAAACACATGTATCCAAACACACACAAAAAAAAAAATCACTGTCCAAGAGAACCAACGCCAGCCAGGATGACCGTCGGAACTGCTGGTCTGCATGGGCTAGCAGTTAGCTTAGCCTGCCCCACTTCTGCGTCCTGTCAGATGTGTTACCTCTTCGAGCACAGCTCCGGGCAGGGCCGTGGTCCTTGGACCCACTGAATGCAGCAGACCAGGCTTCCCCAGTCGATCCAACGCCAGCTCTCCCTGCCAGACACCCTCGACACACCTCGCCGCACTCCACACGACGACACCAAAAACACAGTCAATGCTAGGTGAGGCCGCCGCCAGACCACCTTCGATGTTATTGGAACTGCCGGTCTGCATGGGCTAGCAGTTCACTTAGTTTGCCCTGCTTCTGTGTCCTGTCAAACTGCATTTGGTGTTACCTCTTCGGGCGCAGCTCCGGGCAGGGCCGTGGTCCTTGGGCCCACAGGACGTAGCAGACCAAGCTCTCCCAGCCATCAAACGAAGACACAAACTTAAGACAAAGATGTGGACAAGGACACTGCATGGACGGTGCTGGGTGAAGCCGCTGCAAACGTTAGTCCGTGTCGCCATTTTCCCATTGGTTACTGGGTGTAACCAAACCCAAACAGTAAACACGCACTCCAAATTTCTACAATATAAATGGCTAAGCAGACAGTACATCCCTCTGACTAGGTTGCATCACATTTTCAATAAACTCCCTTTAATTATCACAACAAAATCTTTACCAAAAGAGAATTTGTGGCCTCTGGGCTTTTTTGATGTGGTGCCTGATGCTCTACCTCCTCACAGACTGATGCAATATCGTGGAACTATTTTGTTTTTTGAAGAATGCCACTGGCAAGGACCAAAAGTATCGGTAATACATGAAAAAAAAAACTTATGTGCATAGTCATTGTCCTTCTTGTCCTACGTAGTCTATCAGCTTGGCACATCTTGACGTGGCAATATTTTCTGACTCTTCCTTTCAAAATAGTTTTAGATCTGTCAAATTGCAAGGGCATCTCATGTGCACAGCCCTCTTCAAGTCACCTGACATATGTTCAATTGAATCCAGGTCTGGGCTCCGGCTGGGCCATTTCAAAATGTTGATTTTCTTTTGGTGAAGCCATTCCTTTGTTGATTTGGATGTATGCTTTGGGTCATTGTTGTGCTCAAAGGTGAAATTCCTCTTCATCTTCAGCTTTCTATCAGATGTAAAGGTTTTGCACCAAAATCAACTAGTATTTGGAACTATTCGTGATTCCCTCCTCCTTGACTAAGCCCCAGTTCCGGCTGAAGAAAAGCAGCCTCAAAGCCTGATGCTTAACCGTGGGTATGGTGTTCTTTTGGTTATGTGCTGTGTTGTTTCTGCGCCAAACATACCTTTTGGAATCATGGCTAAAAAGTTCAACCTTGGTCTCATCAGACCATAACACATTTTTCACATGGTTTTGCGAGACTGGATGTATCTTTTGCAAAATTTAGCTGTGTGAAAAGTCTTCCGTCTTGCCACCCTACCCCATAGCCCAGACATATGACGGGAGGGAGCAACCAGTACTTGGAGGAAATTCCTGCAGCAGCTTGTTTAATGTTGCCGTAGGCCTCTTTGCAGCCTCCCTGACCAGTTATCGCCTTGTCTTCTCATCAGTTTTGGAGGGACATCCTATTCTTTGTAATGTCGCTGTTGTGCCATATATTGTTCACTTGTTGATGGTGGTTTTCACTGTGTTGCGTGGTATATCTACTACCTTGGGAATTCTTTTGCACCCCTCTCCTGACCGATACCTTACAACAATGAGATCCTATTTATGCTTTGTCAGCTCTCTGTGGACCATGGCTTTTGCAGTTGGATGAAACCAATAAGATATCAGGAATATCCTACAGGAACACCTGAACTTCATTTGGGGTTAAGTAGTCACTTTAATTCACAGCTGTTTGAACGGGATCGGTTAATTCTGAACACAGCCACATCCCCAATTATAAAAGGGTGTGCACACTTACGTAACCAGGTTATTGCAAGTTTTGTATTTTTCTTTCTGATTGATTTCCAATTTTTACAGGTTGCAATTTCCTATTAGGATGGAAAAAGGTCTGACAAGATTTATCTTGGTTTCATTCTTTACATCCCAAAAACCCGCTATTTCAGCAGCGCTGTGTAGACTTTTTATATCCACCGTAGAAACAGAGTTGGGTTGGAATAGCAGCTCAATTAGCTAAACAGCTAAGAGAAACAAAGAGAGGAACTCAGGGAAGTAAGGGTCCAGATGTTGGATGATGGAGGGACAGGTGAAGTACAGACAAAAAGCAAAATAAGGGGGTAAACAGAAAGAGGAGCAGCACAAGTAATAGAGAGTTAGCTGGTACAAGAACCCAAAACACCATACAAGGAAGAAGGATTATGACCAAAACGTATGACACGTTACGCTGAACTCTTCAACCCACTTCGCTGCAGTGGCAAAACTTCTGTGTACCCATCAACAATCTCTAAAGAATACAAGGATCATTACAGCATAACGACGACAGTAACTTAGGACAAACTAAGCCACTGAAAGGAAAATAGAGGTATGCCAGTAGGTGGTTTCCAGCCACAAACTGGTTCTGTAACACACACAAATGCACAAACACAAAGGACTGCCAGTATTCTACTCACAGTTGTCTCTGAATTCGATGCCAGCAGGCAGAGTCGCCTCTGGTGCAGAGCTGTCATGGGACCTGCGGAGACATGACACACCCATGTGTGAGGAGCAGGATGAGTGTGTGCACACAGCGGCCGAAGAGGTGGTCGGTGGAAATCCAGCAGACCAGGTTGCCATTGACGCTGCTTTCCACCGACACCCACAACTCTAATGGCAGTGTCCTGTCCTGCCTGTAGACCATGCTGAGCGGACATGTCTGATGAGTGTGTGTGTGTGTGTGTAAACTGAATGTGCAGGACTGAGGACGTAACTGTGGTGGAACTATGTTGCCACACTATAAACTCAGTAAGCAGGACAGAGGACGTAACTGTGGTGGGACTATGTTGCCACACTATAAACTCAGTAAGCAGGACTGAGGACGTAACTGTGGTGGGACTATGTTGCCACATTATAAACTCAGTAAGCAGGACTGAGGACGTTACTGTGGTGGGACTATGTTGCCACACTATAAACTCAGTAAGCAGGACTGAGGACGTAACTGTGGTGGGACTATGTTGCCACATTATAAACTCAGTAAGCAGGACTGAGGACGTAACTGTGGTGGAACTATGTTGCCACACTATAAACTCAGTAAGCAGGACAGAGGACGTACCTGTGGTGGGACTATGTTGCCACACTATAAACTCAGTAAGCAGGACTGAGGACGTACCTGTGGTGGGACTATGTTGCCACACTATAAACTCAGTAAGCAGGACTGAGGACGTTACTGTGGTGGGACTATGTTGCCACACTATAAACTCAGTAAGCAGGACTGAGGACGTAACTGTGGTGGGACTATGTTGCCACATTATAAACTCAGTAAGCAGGACTGAGGACGTTACTGTGGTGGGACTATGTTGCCACACTATAAACTCAGTAAGCAGGACTGAGGACGTAACTGTGGTGGGACTATGTTGCCACATTATAAACTCAGTAAGCAGGACAGAGGACGTAACTGTGGTGGGACTATGTTGCCACACTATAAACTCAGTAAGCAGGACTGAGGACGTTACTGTGGTGGGACTATGTTGCCACACTATAAACTCAGTAAGCAGGACTGAGGACGTAACTGTGGTGGGACTATGTTGCCATATTATAAACTCAGTAAGCAGGACTGAGGACGTTACTGTGGTGGGACTATGTTGCCACATTATAAACTCAGTAAGCAGGACTGAGGACGTAACTGTGGTGGGACTATGTTGCCATATTATAAACTCAGTAAGCAGGACTGAGGACGTAACTGTGGTGGGACTATGTTGCCATATTATAAACTCAGTAAGCAGGACTGAGGACGTTACTGTGGTGGGACTATGTTGCCACATTATAAACTCAGTAAGCAGGACTGAGGACGTAACTGTGGTGGGACTATGTTGCCACATTATAAACTCAGTAAGCAGGACTGAGGACGTTACTGTGGTGGGACTATGTTGCCACACTATAAACTCAGTAAGCAGGACTGAGGACGTTACTGTGGTGGGACTATGTTGCCACACTATAAACTCAGTAAGCAGGACTGAGGACGTAACTGTGGTGGGACTATGTTGCCACACTATAAACTCAGTAAGCAGGACTGAGGACGTTACTGTGGTGGGACTATGTTGCCACATTATAAACTCAGTAAGCAGGACTGAGGACGTTACTGTGGTGGGACTATGTTGCCACACTATAAACTCAGTAAGCAGGACAGAGGACGTTACTGTGGTGGGACTATGTTGCCACACTATAAACTCAGTAAGCAGGACTGAGGACGTAACTGTGGTGGGACTATGTTGCCACACTATAAACTCAGTAAGCAGGACGGAGGACGTAACTGTGGTGGGACTATGTTGCCACACTATAAACTCAGTAAGCAGGACTGAGGACGTTACTGTGGTGGGACTATGTTGCCACACTATAAACTCAGTAAGCAGGACAGAGGACGTTACTGTGGTGGGACTATGTTGCCACACTATAAACTCAGTAAGCAGGACTGAGGACGTAACTGTGGTGGGACTATGTTGCCACATTATAAACTCAGTAAGCAGGACTGAGGACGTTACTGTGGTGGGACTATGTTGCCACACTATAAACTCAGTAAGCAGGACGGAGGACGTAACTGTGGTGGGACTATGTTGCCACACTATAAACTCAGTAAGCAGGACTGAGGACGTTACTGTGGTGGGACTATGTTGCCACATTATAAACTCAGTAAGCAGGACAGAGGACGTTACTGTGGTGGGACTATGTTGCCACACTATAAACTCAGTAAGCAGGACTGAGGACGTTACTGTGGTGGGACTATGTTGCTACACTATAAATGAAGGGACTGTGTGTAGTGGACTGGACTTAAGCGTGCGGTGTCCTACCCGCTCATGAGGCCTGACTAGGGATCAGGTAACAAGGCGGGGTACATCGTACCTTTGTAAAGAGAATGCTACACTACCCGCACTCCTCCTTCGTTTTTGCCCCTCCTGGGCGTGGTTTGCATGCTTGCATGTTTGTGTGTGTGTGTGTGTGTGTGTGTGTGTGTGTGTGTGTGTGTGTAGTGTGTCTGTCTGACCTGCTGTCCTGCTGCTCTCCTCTGATCATGGGCTTGACCATGCCCCGCTCACTGCCATTGGCTCGCTCTATGTCCAACTTCCCCGAGCTCTGCACGCACACAAACACACAAACACGAGACCCACACTCAGATCACCGTAAGGAGACTGCCGTCACATCAATTGTGTACCCAGACCGCCACGCGCTCTGACAGTCCTGTGGCTCACCATGGGACATGTCCCATATGGAGGATGAACAGGTAGACACTGCCAGCAAAATGTGTAATGTCGGAAGGACACCAGGAAAATGTGGCATGAACACACCTCAAAATTGCTGTCCTCCAGCAGAGTCCGCTTTAAAGAGCGTGGCTCTCGTCGACACCTGCTGGTTGGCAAACTGGTGTGGCTGATTGAAGGATCAACCTACCAGCCGGTCCTGACATCTAGCAGAATCTGGGTGAGGGACCTGAGTTCATGTTGTCACACAAGTGTTTTTGGGTTTAGATCTTTTTTTTTTCTTTTTGGCCTTTTCCGCCTTTATTAGACAGCGATAGGGGAGAGAGACGGGGAAGGCAGGGGAGAGAGGGGATGACATGCAGCAAAGGGCCCGGGCCAGATTCGAACCCGGGCCGCTGCGGTAAGGACTCGGCCTTATGTGGTACGTGCTCTACCAGCTGAGCCGCCGGAGCGCCCCCTTAACAGAAGTACTTTAGGGCCCTTTCACACCTGAAGTCTGAAGCAAAGTTGCTGTTTTTACTACACTGTACAGGTTTGACCCGGTTAGTTCTGGTTTCACACTGCACTGAAGAGCTTTACATGACACACCCACGTGCGGTCGCCCTCACCTACGTGGGCCACAGCTCCCTACACTCGACAGGGACCGTGGTTTGTAGACTGGCCGCGAGTCTGGCGTCGGCATGTTCGGCGGGAAGGCTTTATCATCGCTTGAACTACTGGAGAAACCTGAATGACCAGACTCATCGGGTTGCCGCAGTTAACGTTACTACGGCAACCCGACCAGCAAAAATCCCTTCAGCAGATGTTCCCAGTTGCCTTTGTAGCACGTCGTCAGACCGGAACTCAGTTAAAAGCGTGGTCTCCTGCTCCCCCGTGTGCTCCTGCAGCTCCCTTTCCCAGTTCTGACGACTGAACTTCCTGTAACTGCTCCTGAAGTCTGAACCAACGAACTGAACCATGGTTCCGTTTGAGCCGGACTGAGACCACCTTTTTTGGTGGGACCGAGGTTCGGCTGCTTGGTCTGGACTGTGGTCCAGGGGAGGGAGGTTTCATCATACCTGTCATTTTGGTTCGGATCAAAGTGAAAAGTCCGAAAGTCCGGACCAAACGAGGTAGGTGTAAAAGTGCCCTTACATGCCAAATTGTGTGTGCCTTACCTTGCTGGTAGTGAGGGCAGGCCCGCTGTGGACGTCCCCGTGGAGGTCAAAGGTCGTCTCTGGTACACTGCTGCAGGTCAGACAGAGACAGAGGCACACAGGGAGAAGCTTACATGAGGAGGAATGCTTCTCACAGCAACACAATGTTCACACCCCAGAGCAACAAGAGGCATTTAAGCTACTGTGGCTTCCACACTGATTTTGCACGCACACCTGCGCACACACAAACACACACACACACACACACACACACACACACACACACACACACTCTTATCTGATTCCAAACGAAGGGCAAATATCCAAATGCCATGAGTGTTTTTGTTTGCATGAGTGTGTCTATGCTACAGAGGGGAGAGAGAGACAGGGAGACCGAGAGAGACATAGACAGCGAGACGGGAGACAGAGAGACAGACAGACAGAGAGAGAGACAGAGACAGGGAGAGACAGAGACACATTGAGTGTGTTCGTGCTTGCATGACAACACAGTTTTATGAGGCGGGGGCGGTTTTATGAGGCGGGGGCTGAGTTAGTAGAAGAACTTCAGCTTGCACTTACAAAACCTCTCAATAAGTTTTGTTTCCAGCTGCTTTAAAAAAGTTGGGCAAGAAAGAGAAGTGCAGTTGGCCAGTACTTTTGTTCTGCGTGTCTCACAATCCTTCAGCCCCTCTGGGCACACTGGATCTGGTGTTACAAGGAGACCCTATCACATGGTGACCGCCAGTGAGACTGAACAAGCCCTGTGTGGCTGGACAGCAGGATCCATGCTACTGCCATCTCCCCTGCACCCCGAGTCAAACCGGGCCTGCACCCCGAGTCAAACCGGGCCTGCACCCCAGCTCACCCCGGGCCTGCACCCCAGCTCACCCCGGGCCTGCACCCCAACTCAAACTGGACTTGCCTGCCTGTGACACACTTCTTTGTAGCACTATTAAGTCAACAAGGCAACAGATGAGCTAGTCCTGAAACAATGCCAGGGATCTATGAAGACAAAAAGGTGAAAGATAACACAAACTACCCAGACCTGAGCAGAAGTTACCAACATCAACTCTTCCTCCTCTTGCTTCCAGCGCACTCCTTTTATTCCTGTCATCTGCCTTCCCCACATTTCTCTCAGGAGATTATCTGCACTGCCTTCCATTTTGTTCTGCAGGAAGCCTTCCTTCTCTCCATTTCTGGCCCTTTCTTTCCTCTCTCGCTTGGTCGCCCTCTCTGCCTCATATGTGATCCTGACCATGGTCAGGACATGAAGCATTAACTCTGGATTAGGACTTCCTGCCCAGACAGGAAGTGAATTCAATAAATACATCTAAACAAACACGCAGACAACCAAATCAATAAATGAGGAGCAGTCAGTGAAGAATACACCGCAGCTCAATGAGACATGTCCTGCAGCAGACAAGGCTTGTTCTTCCATAGCTCAGTGTGTGTGTGTGTGTATACATATATATATGTGTGTGTGTGTAAAATATATATATACACACACAGAGAGAGAGAGAGAGAGAGAGAGGCCACACCCAACCATGCTGACCAGATTCGAGGGCTCTGTGCATCAGCTATTGCCTGCTATAACACAAACCTCGTTTCTTTTCCACCCTTTCCCCCCTCTCCCTCCCTCTCTCTCTCTCTTTCCTCCTCACATCTCCCCACATCCACTTTCTGTTAGCTAAATCGACCAACCAATGAAGCGTGCATCGCTTTTCCTCTCCTATCGCTGTGCACACAGGAAGGAAGGAGACACACGGGAGCAGGAAGCAGCTGAAGGGAGGCGCACCGAAAAAGGAAGAGGAGAAGGAGGTTGAACAGGTCAGGGGGTAGGCAGGCAACAGCTAACACCTTGTCCTGACTGCATGTGTCAAACGCAAAACCATACTGCTCTCATAATCACTGAGATTCGCCGAGTAAGCAGGCAGCATCACCATGTGACTCTTTTCCCAGGCGCAAGATGGACGCCCTGTCTTATTTTAAACGCTAGTTCAAATGCTTGTTGTGCTATGACTTACACAATTCCTCTTCCGGTGTGGGAAGATGGTGGCGCGAATTCACATTTGCAGCAGCTCCACCCAGCACCGGTGTGGGAAGATGGCAGCATGAATTCACGTTTGTGGCGGCCTCACCCAGTACTGTCCATGCAGTGTCTTTGTCCACGTCTAAGTTGTCTTTGTTTGATGGCTGGGTGAACTGGTCTTTGATTGGCTGAGGGACCTTGGTCTGCTGCATCCTGTGGGCCCAGGGACCATGGCCCCGCCTGGAGCTGTACCCAAAGAGGTGATGCCAAGGGCGGTCTGACAGGATGTGGAAGCAGGGCAGCTAAGCTAACTGCTAGCCCATGCAGACTGGTAGTTCCGATAACACCGAGGGCGGTCTGGCGGCAGTCTCGCCTAGCCTTGACTGTGTTTTTAGTGTCGTCAGGTGGAGTGCCGGGAGGGGTATCGAAGGTGTCTGGCTGGGAGAGCTGGCGTCGGATGGGTTGAGGGAGCTTTGGTCGGCTGCGTCCTGTGGGCCCAAGGACCACGGCCCTGACCGGAGCTGTGCCCGAAGAGGTAACACGGAGGGCGGTCTGACAGGACACGGAAGCGGGGCAGGCTAAGCTTAATGCTAGCACATAAAGACCGGGAGTTCTGACGGTCATCCTGGCTGGCGTTCCTTCTCCTGGACATTCCTGATTTTTTTTAGTTTAGATATATGTCTTAGTGTGGGTATGTGTGTTAGTGTGGGGTATGTGTGTTAGTTTGGATATGTGTGTTAGTGTGGGGTATGTGTGTTAGTTTGGTTATTTGTGTTAGTTTGGGTTTGTGTGTTAGTGTGGGGTATGTGTGTTAGTGTGGGTATGTGTGTTAGTGTGGGTATGTGTGTTAGTGTGGGTATGTGTGTTAGTGTGTGTTAGTGTGGGTATGTGTGTTAGTTTGTGTTAGTGTGGGTATGTGTGGTAGTGTGGGTATGTGTGTTAGTGTGGGGTGTGTGTGTTAGTTTGGATATGTGTGTTAGTGTGGGTATGTGTGTTAGTGTGTGTTAGTGTGGGTATGTGTGTTAGTTTGTGTTAGTGTGGGTATGTGTGGTAGTGTGGGTATGTGTGTTAGTGTGGGGTGTGTGTGTTAGTTTGGATATGTGTGTTAGTGTGGGGTATGTGTGTTAGTTTGGATATGTGTGTTAGTGTAGGTATGTGTGTTAGTTTGGTTATTTGTGATAGTTTGGGTTTGTGTGTTAGTGTGGGGTATGTGTGTTAGTGTGGGTATGTGTGTTAGTATGTGTATGTGTGTTAGTGTGGGTATGTGTGTTAGTGTGTGTTAGTGTGGGTATGTGTGTTAGTTTGTGTTAGTGTGGGTATGTGTGGTAGTGTGGGTATGTGTGTTAGTGTGTGTTAGTGTGGGTATGTGTGTTAGTTTGTGTTAGTGTGGGTATGTGTGGTAGTGTGTGTTAGTGTGGGTATGTGTGTTAGCTTGTGTTAGTGTGGGTATGTGTGTTAGTGTGGGTATGTGTGTTAGTGTGGGTATGTGTGTTAGTTTGTGTTAGTGTGGGTATGTGTGTTAGTGTGTGTTAGTGTGGGTATGTGTGTTAGTTTGTGTTATTGTGGGTATGTGTGTTAGTGTGGGTATGTGTGTTAGTGTGTGTTAGTGTGGGTATGTGTGTTAGTTTGTGTTAGTGTGGGTATGTGTGTTAGCTTGGATACTTGTGTTGTTGTTGTAGTGTGTGGATGTGTTGTTGTGTTTGTGTTGCACTGCTGTGGGCTAGGGGAAACCATGTGTCGTGTCATTTCATGTGCAGGAGTGCATGAAGTGAGCGCAAATAAAACGTGTCTGACTCCGACTCCACATGTACTGGATACACACATGCAGTCCGGACCAGGTGTTAGCTGTTGCCTGCCACAACCCCTGACCTGTTCAAGCCCCGGTCGTCCTCCTTCCCCCATGCCCCCTCCAAGTGCGCCCTGCTCTGCCCGCTAACCCAACATGCTACCCTGTCCCCACCATTCCGCAGCTAAAATTCCTCTTCTGCTGCCACCAGCGAGCAATGCCGCACTTTGAAAACCACAGCAAGACTGGACCAGTACCAGGCAAGGCTGGTTTCTGTGCTGCTACAGAATTAGTTTCATTCGAGCTGGCGTTGAAAATCCAGCAAAAAAAATGCATTGAAGGTCTTTCTCAGACACAACAACTGGCTATGTGGACTGACCTACTGGCGGCAGTATTGTGTACTACAAGTAGACCAGCACATGTGAAAATGTGGCACTCTGGTTGTGGGTCAGGGGGTTTGCAGTTCTGACTAATTAAAGGCTAATCCAATCGCCTGCAAAGGAATTTTGATCTATGCCCATTTACAATGCTCCTAACAAAAACAAATGCCTACTGGGCCTTGCCAGACCACAATGAGCTAAGCGAAATGTGTTGGCCGGCCGTGTGAGGTTATCGTTCCCTTTGTCAGCCCACCTGTCCAGGCTTTGTCTTGCCAGAGACAGCTTCCTCCTGACACAGGCCTTTTACTGGATACACTTTTATCATCTTTAACAAACACACACACACACACACACACAGACACACACAGCCTTACCCAGACTTGTGCCTGCCCCTCATCATGGCAGTGGGGTCCCTCTTGCCTCCCTGGTCGTACATTGGATCCACAAACTTGAAAACGTGGGCAGAGCCAAACTGAAGGGTGGAGCCGGAGCGTAGCACGGTTGTCTCCGTGACACGCTGCCCATCAACAAAGGTGTCTGCATCTGGGCCGTGGGGAGTGACGGTAACCAGGCCTTCACTGTGCATCAGGTTACAGTGGTGGGGTAGTAGGCCTGGACCAAACAACTATATGGGGAGAGAACCGCACCATGTCAACTCACCGTACCAAGTCATGTCACCTCACCGTACCATGTCATGTCAACTCACCGTACCATGTCAACTCACAACTAGCTTTCACTCCCTTATCATCCAGATGACCAGACACTCACAATGACTAGACACTCACAATGACCAGACACTCACAATAACCAGACACTCACAAATGACTACACACTCACAAACGGCCAGACACTCACAATGACTAGACACTCACAAATGACTAGACACTCACAATAACTAGACACTCACAAATAACCAGACACCCACAATGACCAGACACTCACAAATGACCAGACACCCACAATGTCTAGACATTCAGAAATGACCAGACACTTACCAATGACTAGACACTCACCAATGACTAGACACTCACAATGACTAGACACTCACAACGACTAGACATGCACAAATGGCCAGACACTCACAAATGACCAGACACTCACAATGACTAGACACTCACAAATGACTAGACACTCACAATGACTAGACACTCAAAAATGACTAGACACTCACAGATGACTAGACACTCACAAATGACCATACACTCACATTGACTACACTCACAAATGACTAGACACTCAGAAATGACCAGACACTCACCAATGACTAGACACTCAGAAATGACTAGACACTCAGAAATGACCAGACACTCACCAATGACTAGACACTCACCAATGACCAGACACTCACAATGACTAGACACTCACAAATGACAAGACACCCACAATGACTAGACATGCACAAATGACCAGACACTCACAATGACTAGACACTCACAAATGACTAGACACTCACAATTACTAGACACTCAAAAATGACCAGACACTCACAATGACTAGACACACACAAATGACCAGACACTCACAAATGACTAGACACTCACCAATGACCAGACACTCACAATGACTAGACACTCACAATGACTAGACACTCACAAATGACAAGACACCCACAATGACTAGACATGCACAAATGGCCAGACACTCACAAATGACCAGACACTCACAATGACTAGACACTCACAAATGACTAGACACTCACAATTACTAGACACTCAAAAATGACCAGACACTCACAGATGACTAGACACACACAAATGACCAGACACTCACAAATGACTAGACACTCACAATGACTAGAGACTCACAAATGACCAGACACTCACAAATGACTAGACACTCACAAATTACTAGACACTCAGAAATGACCAGACACTCACCAATGACTAGACACTCACCAATGACCAGACACTCACAATGACTAGACACTCACAATGACTAGACACTCACAAATGACAAGACACCCACAATGACTAGACATGCACAAATGGCCAGACACTCACAAATGACCAGACACTCACAATGACTAGACACTCACAAATGACTAGACACTCACAATTACTAGACACTCAAAAATGACCAGACACTCACAGATGACTAGACACACACAAATGATCAGACACTCACAAATGACTAGACACTCACAATGACTAGAGACTCACAAATGACCAGACACTCACAAATGACTAGACACTCACAAATTACTAGACACTCAGAAATGACCAGACACTCACCAATGACTAGACACTCACCAATGACCAGACACTCACAATGACTAGACACTCACAATGACTAGACACTCACAAATGACAAGACACCCACAATGACTAGACATGCACAAATGGCCAGACACTCACAAATGACCAGACACTCACAATGACTAGACACTCACAAATGACTAGACACTCACAATTACTAGACACTCAAAAATGACCAGACACTCACAGATGACTAGACACACACAAATGACCAGACACTCACAAATGACTAGACACTCACAATGACTAGAGACTCACAAATGACCAGACACTCACAAATGACTAGATGCTCACCAGCAACAGCTAAGCAGCTATGCAGCACGACATGCAAGCAACAGCTAAGCAGCTGTGCAGCAGAACATGCACGTGAGAAAATGCCGGTAAAGGTTTGGCTGTGGCTGCTATGTCTGTTGGCTCCATCAGCCACTCTAAGATTCAAGCTACCAAGCCATGGATTTTGTGGTCTTACGCCATTCTTAGTTGAAGAGTACGTATGTGTTGAGCTTAGTGCCTATAAGAGTAGTTTTGAATAGTTTTACCCAACTATATGACTATCTTCAAGTTACCTTGTTTTCTTAAACTATGCTAAACGTGCTGAGGCTGGGGGAGGTAGGGTGAAAGAAGTGCATTTGGTCTTGGACATTAGTTATTAATTCCAGTTTATGAAGCACAAGCGGCCAATGGCCACTATGTGATCAATATATATAATTATTTTTTATAGATACTTCCTTGTTTATGTGCTGTTGGCATCGAGAGGTACATTCATGACAGCGAGACATGTCTAACACTTCTCATCTAAGTGCTATCAAACTTCATCGTTTACAGTAATTGGAAAAACTCACCCTATAAAATAAATTACATTTATTGAGCAGTGTGTACTTCATAAAAAGGAATACGTCATTACGATGACTATTTAACAACACTAAAATTCCGCACACTAACAGTGGTGCCATTAAGAAATATCACTGGCACCATGTCTCCCTTTGACGCCTTAAAAGTCTGGACAATATTGTTGGGCAGCTCAGGGCCTCCACCTGCTGCTTGGATCCTCTCCCTACCACATTTTTAAAAAATGTTTAGAATTGCTTAGCACCTGATGTATTAGAAATTATTAACTGCTCTCTTCTGGCAGGTGTATTTCCTGCAGCACTTAAGACAGCTGTCATTAAACCACTCCTGAAGAAGAGCAACCTTGATGCGACAGTTATTGCCAAATATAGGCCCATTTCCAACTTACCATTCCTCGGCAAAATACTTGGGAAAAAAAACTGTTTATTCTCAACTTAATAACTACTTAATATCTAACAACCTTCTAGCCATTTATCAATCAGGTTTTCGATCTCACCATAGCACAGAGACAGCACTTATCAAAGTTGTGAACGATCTGCATATGAACACAGATTCTAATAAATTGTCTGTTCTTGTGCTCCTGGATCTCAGTGCCGCCTTCGACACCATTGATCATGATATTTTGTTAGAGATATTAGAAAAATGGGTGGGCCTTTCTGACCTGGTTCTCAACTGGTTTAGAACATGCCTTCAGGACATGCAGTTCTTTGTGCCTATTTGAGACTTTTCCTCGGACAAAGTGGGTATACTGTGTGGGGTACCCCAAGGTTCGATTCTTGGACCACTACTATTCAATCTCTATATGCTCCCACTGCACATATCATACAGAAACACAAAACAAATTACCATTATTATGCAGATGATTCACAACTGTACATATCCCTGTCTCCTGATGACCTAGAGCCCATACATTCCCTAACTCCTAGATATTAATCTATGGATGTCATAGAACTTTTTACAACTTAAAAATTAAAGACAAACATACTTATTTTTGGTGCAAAGACTCAGAGACAGAGAATTGCAGCTCATCTCAGCTCTCTGTCTCAGGAGTGCAAAAGTGAAGCTAGAAATCTGGGTGTAATCATAGACAGTGATCTAAACTTTAAGAGCCACATCAATCATCTCATAAGATCTGTCTTCTACCATCTTAAAAACATTTCAAAACTAAGGGGCTTTCTACCAATATCAGACTGTGAGATATTAATCCATGCTTTTATAACAAGTAGACTAGACTACTGCCATGGACTATTCACCGGCCTCCCAAAATCAGTTGTGCAGGAACTAGTTAATTGAAAATGCGGCACACGTGTTCTTACCGGAACTAAAAAGTATGAGCACATTACACCTGTCTTAGATCTCTGCATTGGCTCCCTGTCAAAAGTAGAATCGATTTTAAAATTGTGTTACTTGTATACAAAGCGCTAAATGGTCTTGCACCACTCTATATAAAAGACATGCTAACTACTCATGAACCAGCAAGACCTCTCAGGTCCATGGCAGTGGTCTTTTAACCACCCCTCTTGCTAGGTCTAGAGCAGGGGAAGCTGCCTTTTCTATTTATGCCCCAAGTAGATGGAACATCCTGCCTGAGGACCTGAGAGAGGCCCCCACACTGGACACATTTAAAAGCAGGTTAAAAACCTTACTTTTTAAAACCGCCTACGGCTAAGTTCTAAGTGTGTGTGTTTTGTATATTTTGCTATTTTTACATATTCTGCTCCGATTGTTGTTATTTTAATTAATCAGTTTTATGGCATGTTTATTTATTTTACTAACTCAGTTTTAAACCTGTCTGTTCCTTTATAAAAATTTGTCTGTACTTTTTTTTCTTTTTGACCTGTTTTGTTTTGTTTTGTGAGGGGGGGATCTTATTGTTTTATTGTGTGAGGCACTTTGTGTTTGTTTGTAAGGAAAGTGCTGTATAAATAAAGTCTGATTGATTGATTGACTAACTGTCCCGTCTCTCTAATTCAGAAAAATGATTTTTCCAACTCAACATCTGGGGATTTCGCTCTGAAAAGGTACAACATACTAACCCCTTTCCAAGTTCTTCAAGCTCCTTGGGCCCAAAACTCTCGATTTCAGCCTGTACTAACGCATGGCCATGTATTAACGCATGGCCGTGTATTAATGTATGTCAGACGGGAGCAGCCAAAAGTAGCAGCAGTAGTAGTAGTAGTAGTAGTAGGTGTTAGTTACCTGGATAGCGCCGTCGTCGGTGCAGTCAGAGCCCACCTCAGTGATGCTGTGTTGAAGCCGGTAGAGCTTTGGTTTGTCACGGGAGTCTGACCCATCTGTTAAATCACACACAAGTCCAAAAAGTGAATCATAAACACTTCACGGAGCAACAGAGGAAGATTAAAAACAACGCTGAAACCCTCATCCACTCCTGATCTGCTGTCCCACAAATGTTATCATGACAGCTGTCAGAACAGCTGGATCACCTCTGCCACGTTAACGTGTGCACACCAAGCTACTGGGACAAATAACACTACACGGAGACTGGGTTAACGCAACAAACTGTAGTTTAATGAGGGTTGGGGGGGGGGGGCTTAGTTGCAACTAGTAAGCACAGGTTTAATAGCAGCAAAGCGGCATATTAGTCCACAAAGGAAGAAATGGGAGCAGGGGAAAAAGATAACACTAAAGACAGACCAGTTATTAAACCCTGCACCTTGCTGGGGCACATGCCATAATCCATATTTAATAGCTTCAAGGGGAAGTGTATCATCTAATTTGAGCCAACATGTAGTATGCCCTTTTCACCCTCAAAATCACCCCCTGCCAAGGACCCTGCAGCTTATGAGACAGAGAGAGGAGAGGAGAGGAGGGTGGTGAGATTACCTTCATGGTGCCGATAGGCGTAGTAGGCATAGTGATTCCCGCGCCCTTGGCAGACAGGCAGGTAGATTCGCACGTAGAGGGACACATGCACAAGTGGGTCACACACCCGCACACACACAAACACACACCCGCACACAGACCATGCCATAAGAAAGGCAGGGAGGGAAGAAAACACACACAGCAGAGGGTGAAAACGCAGCAAAGAGGAAAATGCAGCATACCTCACTCCCAACTCGGCCCATGCAAACTCACACACATGCCCCGCTCCCACAGCTGAAGACAATCCACACAACTGCCTCCCAACTGTCTCCCAACTGCCTCCCCACCGCCACCAAACCGGCGGACTGATGGTGGACAAGGCGGCAGTCAGGCTAGTGCAGCAGCTTCAGGCCGGCAGTCGCTGGAGCGGGCCTCACCACAACGATATGAACAATGGTACATAGTAGGGCAGGCCCTATCACATTTTCTTGGGCTTCGAGTATGCTACGATGCGGGGGGGGGTGGGTGGGGGGGTTGATTGGTTATTTTGACATTTTGCCAAACCAGCTGTAAGTTACATTCTATACAGTCTTGGTGCATGCTCAATAATCCAGGTAAGGCTGAATCAGTTCCTCTGGACATGTCTACTGACACCTGTGTTTCATCAGTCACGTCTACTGACAGCTGTGTTTCATCAGTCATGTCTACGTGACCTCTTGTTTGGTCACATGACTCTGGGCATAGAGGAGGTGACAGCTAGCATACTGTGTTCACCTGACACTACATGCCATTACTGTGGATGAGAGCAGGATGGTAAAATCACAGTACACCAGCAAGTATGCCAACAGCAGCAGACAGCCCTTCCGTCCAACGTTACACAAGTTAAGTAGTCACTTGTAATTTCTCCACAATATAAAATACAATTATGTGGTGTGTGTGTGTGTGTGTGTGTGTGTGTGTGTGTGTGTGTGTGTGTGTGTGTGAGAGAGAGAGTATTATTGAATTACATCTTCTTCTTCCCGCTTGTTTCTTGTTTCTCAGGGGTCACCGGTACCCTGTGAGGGCACAGCACCAATGGTGGCCGTTGTTAACCTGGGCCTCGACTGATCCGGTATGGTCTTGTAAATCCACATACCGATTTGGCAAAATGTTACGTCGGGTGCCCTTCCTGACACAACACTATCCCTGTGGACGGGGCGCAGGTAAAGTGCTGGATGCCATCCCAATATTCATGGACTTGCACCCATGCCTGCTGCCATAGTACTATTATTGAATTATATAAAACAAACTAAATAATTGTGTACAATATAATTTATCTTTTTCTGCAAACAATACATGACCGTAGCAAGCCATTGTCTTGTTCTGTTTTTGCCGTCCTGCCGGCTCCATTGCAGAGTTGGTTGTTTTCCTCGTGGCAGGGGGGACATGGTAAACAGCAGTCGGAAGGGGGGCCTGAAATACTGATTTTGCTGTCGATTGCTCTGGCAATGATTTAAGGCTTTGAAGCTTGGAAGCATCTGGGTCAGCCCTAGCACTAAGGTCACCATCAGGCTGGGCAGTACTGAAGGGAGCCCAGGTTGAGTTAACACACAAGAGAGAAAGAGCCGGACATTGTGAGACAGAGACAGGCACCAGCAGCAAGAATGAAGTTGTTAGGGGTTGAACCACAGACTGAAAAATGAGCTGTTTAGCAAACGACTGTGAGGGGTTCTCCCCCAAAACAGTGAGAGCCCTGGTCATGTCACGTTTCTCTCTGTAAGACTCTGGCATGGCCAGCTGGGGAAAGTTATCCTGGAAAGTGAAAGACGGTCAACTGTCAGTGTTGTAGATGTTCTGTGGAAAGGGAGCCCCTGAACACCAGGGATTCAGAGTGATCTGGGAAATGTGACGGGGTGCATTCAGTAAGTTCACAGTTTTTGCAGTTGTGTAATACTGCATTGGAAATGGGTAAAAAGTGCTCTTGGTCTAGATCCGTTTTAAGTACTGTTGTTGTGGTTCCAAAAATAAACATAAGAAATAAGAAAGAGGCTTGTTCTGGGAGCTGCCCAGATGCAGAGCTCTCTGTGGGGCATTCACTGGAGATGAGGAGTGATTACATTTACATACATGTATCATGTAAAAGGTAAGTATCGCTGGATATGCCAATTATATTACAATACCCCCAGACCTACTGATTAATATCAAATAATCCATAGTACACAGACCTACAGTTAACTTGTACTCTAATACTGTCTGAAAATCCAACACACCTGAGGTCGTACAAGAGTTTGGAAGTCCAAGCCAGACCTAGTTCACTCACCTTTTGTAGAAAACGAGGAAAACTTGAGTGCTTGTTTGACTGGGTGAAACTAAACACCGCGATGTAAAGAAGCCCCATGTCATGCCACGACTTTAAAGACCACATCCTTCTCTGCTACTGTCACTACACATCCGTCTCTACTACTGTCATTACACATCCATCTCTACTACTGTCACTACACATCCGTCTCTACTACTGTCATTATACATCCGTCTCTACTACTGTCACTACATATCCGTCTCTACTACTGTCACTACACATCCGTCTCTACTACTGTCACTACACATCCGTCTCTACTACTGTCACTACACATCCGTCTCTACTACGGTCACTACACATCCGTCTCTACTACTGTCACTACATATCCGTCTCTACTACTGTCACTACACATCCGTCTCTACTACTGTCACTACATATCCATCTCTACTACTGTCATTACACATCCATCTCTACTACTGTCACTACACATCCATCTCTACTACTGTCACTACATATCCATCTCTACTACTGTCACTACATATCCGTCTCTACTACTGTCATTATACATCCGTCTCTACTACTGTCACTACATATCCATCTCTACTACTGTCATTATACAGCCATCTCTACTACTGTCACTACACATCCGTCTCTACTACGGTCACTACACATCCGTCTCTACTACTGTCACTACATATCCGTCTCTACTACTGTCACTACACATCCGTCTCTACTACTGTCACTACACATCCGTCTCTACTACTGTCACTACACATCCGTCTCTACTACTGTCATTACACATCCGTCTCTACTACTGTCATTACACATCCGTCTCTACTACTGTCATTACACATCCGTCTCTACTACTGTCACTACACATCCGTCTCTACTACTGTCATTACACATCCGTCTCTACTACTGTCATTACACATCCGTCTCTACTACTGTCATTATACATCCATCTCTACTACTGTCATTATACATCCGTCTCTACTACTGTCACTACATATCCGTCTCTACTACTGTCACTACACATCCGTCTCTACTACTGTCATTACACATCCGTCTCTACTACTGTCACTACACATCCGTCTCTACTACTGTCACTACACATCCGTCTCTACTACTGTCACTACACATCCGTCTCTACTACTGTCACTACACATCCGTCTCTACTACTGTCATTATACATCCATCTCTACTACTGTCACTACACATCCATCTCTACTACTGTCATTACACATCCGTCTCTACTACTGTCACTACACATCCGTCTCTACTACTGTCACTACACATCCGTCTCTACTACTGTCATTACACATCCGTCTCTACTACTGTCATTATACATCCATCTCTACTACTGTCATTATACATCCGTCTCTACTACTGTCACTACATATCCGTCTCTACTACTGTCATTACACATCCGTCTCTACTACTGTCACTACACATCCGTCTCTACTACTGTCACTACACATCCGTCTCTACTACTGTCACTACACATCCGTCTCTACTACTGTCACTACACATCCGTCTCTACTACTGTCACTACACATCCGTCTCTACTACTGTCACTACACATCCGTCTCTACTACTGTCACTACATATCCGTCTCTACTACTGTCACTACACATCCGTCTCTACTACTGTCATTACACATCCGTCTCTACTACTGTCACTACATATCCGTCTCTACTACTGTCACTACACATCCATCTCTACTACTGTCACTACACATCCATCTCTACTACTGTCATTACACATCCGTCTCTACTACTGTCACTACACATCAGTCTCTACTACTGTCACTACACATCCGTCTCTACTACTGTCACTACACATCCGTCTCTACTACTGTCATTATACATCCGTCTCTACTACTGTCATTACACATCCGTCTCTACTACTGTCATTATACATCCATCTCTACTACTGTCATTACACATCCGTCTCTACTACTGTCACTACACATCCGTCTCTACTACTGTCATTACACATCCGTCTCTACTACTGTCATTATACATCCATCTCTACTACTGTCATTACACATCCGTCTCTACTACTGTCATTACACATCCATCTCTACTACTGTCATTATACATCCATCTCTACTACTGTCATTATACATCCGTCTCTACTACTGTCACTACATATCCGTCTCTACTACTGTCAATACACATCCGTCTCTACTACTGTCACTACACATCCGTCTCTACTACTGTCACTACACATCCGTCTCTACTACTGTCACTACACATCCGTCTCTACTACTGTCACTACACATCCGTCTCTACTACTGTCACTACACATCCGTCTCTACTACTGTCATTATACATCCATCTCTACTACTGTCACTACACATCCATCTCTACTACTGTCATTACACATCCGTCTCTACTACTGTCACTACACATCCGTCTCTACTACTGTCACTACACATCCGTCTCTACTACTGTCACTACACATCCGTCTCTACTACTGTCATTACACATCCGTCTCTACTACTGTCATTATACATCCATCTCTACTACTGTCATTACACATCCGTCTCTACTACTGTCACTACACATCCGTCTCTACTACTGTCATTACACATCCGTCTCTACTACTGTCATTACACATCCATCTCTACTACTGTCATTATACAGCCATCTCTACTACTGTCACTACATATCCGTCTCTACTACTGTCATTACACATCCGTCTCTACTACTGTCATTACACATCCATCTCTACTACTGTCATTATACATCCATCTCTACTACTGTCATTATACATCCGTCTCTACTACTGTCACTACATATCCGTCTCTACTACTGTCATTACACATCCGTCTCTACTACTGTCACTACACATCCGTCTCTACTACTGTCACTACACATCCGTCTCTACTACTGTCACTGCACGACACAGAAATCGCAACACAGAATGTTCTAACTAACTTTTTGCTATGTAAATGTAATGTGCACGGATGAATAGACTCGCTAGGCCTTGGCTAATGGGTCAGACCCCTTAGTCGCCTAGTAGTTGCCCATGGTGCGGGAGACCCGGGTTCACATCCCACCTGCGGTGGATCCCGGCTGGCCCTCCCGAATTCGCTACATTGGTGTCCGAAGTGGGATGGTGAGCGCCTCGGGCCATCGGAAGCACGTGTGCCCAGAGGCGTGAGCGAGCTGGTATGCTGAAGCATGGGGACGCGCTTCCCGAAGGAGGTGGGTTGTGTAACGATCACGGATGAATAGACTCTCTAGCCCTTAGCTAACAGGTCGGACCTTTTAGTCGACTGGTTGGCGTGGTGGCCTGTGGTGCGGGCGACCTGGATTCACGTTCCGGCTGTGGCGTTTCCCGGGCTGCCCCCTGAATTCGCTACATAAATATATGGGTGAGTATGTTTGCATGCAGGGTTGAATTTATGTGACTGTGAGCATCTTGGTTAAAAGGTTTGCCCTGTGGCTCCCACCTGGGCTCAGCTCCACCAGGTAAGGCAACTTCTCAGGTGGCAGGGAGCCATGCACTGGGCCATCCTTCCCTCGCTGCACCTTGTCCTCTGCCTTCCTCCCCTTCTTGCCATGGTCAGGAGGTCTCTTCTTTAACTGGAATACTAGTGCTCCTGGTACACACACACACACACACACACACACACACACACACACACACACAAAAAGCTGTCAGCTGCCATGACTTGTACAAGTTTCGTCAGTCACCGCAGGTTTTAACACACGGTAGAAGGGTGATTTGTGATCCTTGCTGGCCCTCTGGTGCCGACTGCCTGCATGAACTACAGCACACATTTTACCACCAGCTACGTCAGCATCTTGTAATTCACAAGGTTTAATACAAGGCACTGCATTTTATTTCACATCCCAAAGAGAATTAGATGACCTCAGCTTTAGACACCAGAGTTGAAATGACTGTGAGGCACCAGAAGGGGGCAGCACAATAAAGGTGAGGGAAAGAGCACTTGTGTGAGAGCGGTGTAACAAGAGTAGATGGTTCAGTATTCATACATATGACTAAATACTGAGTGCATTTGTGAGAGCGCCCTGTGTGTGTGTGTGTGTGTGTGTGTGTGTGGGTGGGTGTGTGGGTGTGTGTGTGTGAAGTATGATGGATGTCCCTGTATAAGTGTGTATTTTACCTCTGTCAGCTGGCCAGTCCCTGAATATCTGCAGCGGACACTCTGTATCATCGAGGATCACTTCCTTGTCCAACTTCTCTTCTTGCTGCACAGGACACAAGATAGATATGACATAAATCAGTTAACACACAGCTGTACAGTATACAGTCCCCACAAACAAACCAAAAAAAAACAAAAACGAGCGGCAGAAACTTGAAAAGGAGCAAGGTGAGACAGAAGTGATGATAATATCTCATCAGAGACATGGATCTACTTTTTCTTGCTGTTGTCTTGATGCTGCTCAATAATGCAGGTAAGAACATCAAAGAAGGCTGCATCAGGTCATGTGGACACAACGTTGACTGACAGACACATATCTCAATACGCGTTGTGTGCACACGACCTGATGCAGCCTTCTTTGATGTTCTTCACTAAAAACACAGTCAACCTGAAGGAAGATTATTCCACAGAGGTCAGCCAGATCGTTTTGACTTGTTTGCTACTTAAAGCTCCCATGCTTCAAAGCAGGGGTTCTCGGGGTGTCCGGGTGACGTGGCGGTCTATTCCGTTGCCTACCGGCACAGGGATCACCAGTTCAAGTCTCCGTGTTACCTCCTGCTTGGTCGGGCATCCCTACAGACCCAATTGGCCGTGTCTGCAGGTGGGAAGCTGGATGTGGTTATGTATCCTGGTCGCTGCACTAGTGCCTCCTCTGGTCGGTCGGGGCACCTGTTCGGGGGGAGGGGGAACTGGGGGGAATAGCGTGATCCTCCCACGCGCTAAGTCCCCCTGGTGAAACTCCTCACTGTCAGGTGAAAAGAAGCGGCTGGTGACTCCACATGTATCAGAGGAGACATGTGGTAGTCTGCAGCCCTCCCCGGATCGGCAGAGGGGGTGGAGCAGCGACCAGGACGGCTCGGAAGAGTGGGGTAATTGACTGGGTACAATTGGGGAGGGGGAGGGGGGGTCCAAAAAAAAAAAAAAGAGCAAGGGTTCTCAAATTTTACTCCAAGGTCCACACTGGATTTTTTTTCAAGGTCAGAGGTCTGGAATGATAGGCGATAACAAAATAACATTTAATCAACTCACTTGTGACGTTGTTACAAGTTATTACTTTTATAATGTTCTGCAAAGGCCCGCCCTACTCTGCTCTGACTGGCTCTAACCCAACGAAAACCAGCGTACCGGTAGGCTGCTGTTCATTTCATTTATGGCACGCCACTTTCTCTCCTCTGCTGTCTGAGTTTCAGCAAGGGCAAGACTCAACCCCTCCACACACACACACACACACACACAGCAAAGCACAGTGAACCAGGTGAAGTGAAGACGGTGTTACTCAGGTGTAACACAGCTACACTGGTTAGGTCACTCTATGTAAAATAAAAGCTTTGCACCTCCAAAGCAAATCCTCCAGTGTAACGTCGACAGCAACAACACACAAAATAGAAAACCTTACAGCCCATAATGTATTGTATTCATAACACCAGGTACGGGCTGGGTCGGGACTGACTCGCTGTTCGGTCCAGATGAGGACCAAGTCCCGACTTTGAGAAGCCCTGTTGTGGAAGATCAGCTGAAACAAGCTGCAGGCAGCTGGCCATTACCCCCTGTGATGGTAACGTTTATATTACGCTAGCTTAGTAACACAACATATGCACTGGAGAGGTGGAGGTATGCACTGGTGAGAAGAGGAGTGAGTCAGCAGGAGCAAGACGGAATACCTATGCGTGAATGAGAGGGACGACAGTGGAATGGTCAGGATGCAAGGAGTGGAGGTGACGAAGGCATATGAGTTTAAATACTTGGGGTCAACTGTCCAAAGTAACGAGGAGTGCAGTAGAGAGGTGAAGAAGAGAGTGCAGGCAGGGTGGAGTGGGTGGAGAAGAGTGTCAGGAGTGATTTGCGACAGAAGGGTACCAGCAAGAGTTAAAGGGAAGGTTAACAAGATGGTGGTGAGACCAGCTATGTTATATGGTTGGGAGACAGTGGCACTGATGAAAAGACAGGAGGAGGAGCTGGAGGTGGCAGAGGTGAAGATGATAAGATTTTCACTGGGAGTGATGAAGACGGACAGGATTAGGAACGAGTATATTAGAGGGACCGCTCAGGTTGGACGGTTTGGAGACAAAGCAAGAGAGACAAGATTGAGATGGTGTGGACATGTGTGGAGGAGAGATGCTGGGTATACTGGGAGAAGGATGCTGAATATGGAGCTGCCAGGGAAGAGGAGAAGAGGAAGGCCAAAGAGGAGGTTTATGGATGTGGTGAGGGAGGACATGCAGGGGGCTGGTGTGACAGAGGAAGATGCAGAAGACGGGAAGAGATGGAAACGATGATCCGCTGTGGCGCCCCCTAACGGGAGCAGCTGAACATAGTAGTAGTAACAACATACCAACATATCCGATGTTCACTCATGGAGCAGAGGTAAAAAGTTGTAAGAATAGGATTTCAGCATAGGAGCTGGTGTGAAAAGAGATATTTCTCATTTTATCAACAAGATTTAGATACGTGGGTTACTGCACACCAAACACCCTAAAAGGGGCTGCACACAAAACACACAAGGTTTCAGAAAGACAAAATGGCTTCTCTATGCTTACTTATCTGCAAATTTGACATTTATTATTCATCCCTGAGTCAAAGACCTTCATCAGGGAAGGTTTTACCACTTAACCTAACAGAGCCCCAACCAGGCAACAACAATGGAAGCAGTTCAAAGGTAACAAGAAGCATTATGGGACTACAGCTAGCAGATCGAGGCTGCCAACAGCTTGTGCACTTTGGTGACAGGAGGACTTGCTCCACGATAGGAGGACTTGCTCCATAAAACTGTGGACAAATGGACCAGAACCCAACACGAAGCATTTCCTTCCCACTTGGAATCGTAAAGATTTTTCAAAAAGCCATTATCAGTGCCGCTTTTTTACGAGAAGCTTTTTTTTTTTTGTAAATTTATTTCTGATTTCTCCCAATTTAGCGGCCAATCGATCCCTATTTTAATTCAAACACCCACCCTCGTACTGCATGCGTTTGCCAACTGCATCTCTCCGGCCGGCAATCTGGAAGGAAAGCGCCTCCCCACTTTCGTGACAAGGCGACTCCAGGCCGAACCACTGTTTGTTCTGACACACCAGAGACGCATTCACGTGACGAACACAAGCCGACTCCGCCCCCCTCCCGAAGACAGCGCTGCCAATTATTGCTGCTTCATCGAGTCCGGCCATAGTCGGATCTGACGAGACCGGGGCGCGAACCCCGGTCCCCAGTGGGCAACTGCATCGACACCAAGCCGATGCTTAGACCGCTACACCACCACCGCGGACACACGAGAAGCTTTTTGAGCTCATTGTCCTATAGGATATGATCTGCATTTACTTGTTATTGGTGTGCCCAAAATAATTTGTTCAATAGCACAAAGTCGGTTAAATCCCTACAGGCATTATGTTGGGATTTTACTGCCATACTTCCTACAGAAACTAGGAGGAGAGAACAAGAGGGGAATAAAAATCAACGAACATGCAACTATTTGTATCCCTAAATTTCCAAAGCCTTAGGGTACGACATTAAAATAATGGAGATGCTTGGAGGAAAGCAAAGCATGACTAACTAGAAGAGATCTAACTGCCGTCAACCTGAGGTTTTTAGGCATCTACACCGTTCATCTCCTCGCCGCTCTTCTTACTAGCAAAGATAGCTTTCTTTTGAACCTGGTATACATAATGTAAGGATCAAGTTTACCAGCTACATGAATTTCAGATCTTCTATGCGTTTGCCCTTTTACTACGTATTTGGCAAGATGTGTCTTCTAACGCTGGTCAAGGAGAATCTGATGAGTTGAACCAAGGCGAGCGCAGCACAAATGTTTCCCATTCTGAAAGCCCTGTTTTTCTGAGACCAGGCACCAACATGAATTTCATAATAGGCCTTGATGCCAATAACTCTCTTCCTCCATCTTTTCCCCCCCGTTCCTTTCTCTTCGTCTCCCATCTTCATAGCTTTTTATTGACAATCTGTGGGTGTCCACCCTGGTTCCCTTCCCTCCATCCAAGATAAACGAGCTAGCTAGTGTGCCAACAACGAGTGCATCCTCCTTATCTCTACCTCCCTCAGCCATTATGCCAGTATCTGTGTGCTAGCCAATACCCACTTCATACAGCCTGGGAAAAACCTGTGTTTGCCTTTGGTGTGAATGGATAACCATAGGTCAACCAAGCTAGGAATGCGACCTGAAAGTGACAAGGGTTTTACACGGTTCAAAGGCTACTCGGCTTTGGTTTGAAAAAGGGAGCACGAGTTTATTCTAAGCAGGTTACTATCCAAGAACCTTGTTTACAATCACAGCCGCACCAGTACGACATAAACATTGATTTATACAAGAGTTGCGACGAGCTAGCGTGTTGTTGCACTAGGTTTTCATCAGGTGAATGAAGAAAAGAGGCCCATTAAGTCACAGATTGCCAGCAATCATCAATTGCACCGTCTGTCATGCTAAATCTTTACCGTGAACAAAACCATTGACGCAGACAAGTTTCATGAAGTCAAAAATGCAACTTCATACATGCAGTGACATGTATGAAACCTGAGTTCCAGACCCATGTCTTGACTGAACTGCAATGGCCCAGTATTTATTCACTGGTAACTAAAGTTTGACATGCATGGTCAAATGCAGATTGAACTCATGTTCAGTGACCCGCATAATACGCAGGTTTGGGGGAATTAGTGCGTGAGCTCCTCCTGCAATAAGCTCTCATCAGCAAACTAGCATTTATCATTATGTGTTGAAGACAGTAGTGTTGTGTTGTTCACAAACGATTCAGTTTTTGAGTTCATTTGAGTCAGTAGATCCCAATTTCCATTATGTGAATGTGCCGCGGCACATTACTGCTGTGGCTTTCACGATTATGAAATTTTAGTTGAAGAATTGTTATGCAAATAATTGCTATAAACGATTTGCCTTTTTTCGTTGCTCATTTTATGTCACGATAATAGTACAAGCTTAAAGGCCTTTGTGCATGAAGTCCTTATTTTTTTAAATCCACCACCGTATTCCAACATATCCTGAGAAGTTACAAATATTCTTTACTGAATGTATTGATGCATGTTGACAATAGATGACACATTACACTGATGACGAGCAATCTGCCCACTTGCATCGAACCCTCTGCCAGTCTGACTCGCTTTAAGCAAATTTCCCACTTGAACTCTTCCACCTGTCAACTGGACACCATCCTCAGTAGATTTCTGAGAGGTGTTTCACACTGTTGACGCACAAATTCTCTCCATTATCAACTGCTCACTGTCCAGCGGTCTGCTCCCATCTACAAACCCCAATTCCAATGAAGTTGGGACGTTGTGTAAAATGTGAATAAAAACAGAATACAATGATTTGCAAATCCTTTTCCACCTATATTCAATTGAATACACTACAAAGACAAGATATTTAATGTTCAAACTGATAAACTTCATTGTTTTTTGCAAATATTCCCTCATTTTGAATGTGATGCCTGCAACACGTTCCAAAGAAGAAAACACCTGTCTGGAACATTCCACAGGTGAACAGGTTAACTGGAAACAGGGGAGTGTCATGATTGGGTATAAAAGGAGCATCCCCGAAAGGCTCAGCCGTTCACAAGCAAGGATGGGCGAGGTTCACCACTTTGTGAACAACTGTGTGAGCAAATAGTCCAACAGTTTAAGAACAACGTTTCTCAACGTACAATTGCAAGGAATTTAGGGATTTCATCATCTCCAGTCCATAATATCATCACAAGATTCAGAGAATCCATAAGCGGCAAGGCCCAAAACCAACATTGAATGCCGGTGACCTTCGACCCCTCGGGCAGCACTGCATTAAAACCGACATCATTGTGTAAAGGATATTACCACGTGGGCTCAGGAGCACTTGGGAAAACCATCGTCAGTTAACACAGTTCGTCGCTACATCTACAAGTGCAAGTTAAAACTCTACCATGCAAAGCCAAAGCCAGATATCAACACCACCCAGAAACGCTGCCCGCCGGCTTCTCTGGGCCCGAGCTCATCTGAGATGGACTGACCCAAAGTGGACAAGTGTGCTGTGGTCTGACAAGTCCACATTTTACATTGTTTTTGGAAATCATGGACGTGGTGTCCTCCGGGCTAAAGAGGAAAAGGACCATCCTGATTGTTATCATCCCAAAGTTCAAAAGCCAGCATCTGTGATGGTATGGGGGGTGTTAGGGCCCATGGCATCATGGGTAGCTTGCACATCTGTGAAGGCACCATTAATGCTGAAAGGTACATACAGGTTTTGGAGCAACATATGCTGCCATCCAAGCGACGTCTTTTTCAGGGACTTCCCTGCTTATTTCAGTAAGACAATGCCAAGCCACATTCTGCACATGTTCCACAGCGTGGTTTCGTAGTAAAAGAATGCAGGTACTAGACTGGCCTTCCTCATAGGACAAACCACACCTGTAGCTGCTGGTAGTTCCTCGTAGGACAAACCACACCTGTAGCTGCAGGTAGTTCCTCATAGGACAAACCACACCTGTAGCTGCAGGTAGTTCCTCATAGCACACCACACCTGTAGCTGCTGGTAGTTCCTCGTAGGACAAACCACACCTGTAGCTGCAGGTAGTTCCTCATAGGACACACCACACCTGTTGCTGCAGGTAGTTCCTCATAGGACAAACCACACCTGTAGCTGCTGGTAGTTCCTCATAGGACAAACCACACCTGTAGCTGCTGGTAGTTCCTCATAGGACACACCACACCTGTAGCTGCAGGTAGTTCCTCATAGGACAAACCACACCTGTAGCTGCAGGTAGTTCCTCATAGGACAAACCACACCTGTAGCTGCTGGTAGTTCCTCGTAGGACAAACCACACCTGTAGCTGCCAGTAGTTCCTCATAGGACACACCACACCTGTAGCTGCCAGTAGTTCTCATAGCACACCACACCTGTAGCTGCTGGTAGTTCCTCGTAGGACAAACCACACCTGTAGCTGCTGGTAGTTCCTCATAGGACAAACCACACCTGTAGCTGCAGGTAGTTCCTCATAGGACAAACCACACCTGTAGCTGCAGGTAGTTCCTCATAGGACAAACCACACCTGTAGCTGCAGGTAGTTCCTCATAGGACAAACCACACCTGTAGCTGCCAGTAGTTCCTCATAGGACACACCACACCTGTAGCTGCTGGTAGTTCTCATAGCACACCACACCTGTAGCTGCTGGTAGTTCCTCATAGCACACCACACCTGTAGCTGCTGGTAGTTCCTCATAGGACACACCACACCTGTAGCTGCAGGTAGTTCCTCATAGGACAAACCACACCTGTAGCTGCAGGTAGTTCCTCATAGGACAAACCACACCTGTAGCTGCTGGTAGTTCCTCGTAGGACAAACCACACCTGTAGCTGCCAGTAGTTCCTCATAGGACACACCACACCTGTAGCTGCTGGTAGTTCTCATAGCACACCACACCTGTAGCTGCTGGTAGTTCCTCGTAGGACAAACCACACCTGTAGCTGCTGGTAGTTCCTCATAGGACAAACCACACCTGTAGCTGCAGGTAGTTCCTCATAGGACAAACCACACCTGTAGCTGCAGGTAGTTCCTCATAGGACAAACCACACCTGTAGCTGCCAGTAGTTCCTCATAGGACACACCACACCTGTAGCTGCAGGTAGTTCCTCATAGGACAAACCACACCTGTAGCTGCAGGTAGTTCCTCATAGGACACACCACACCTGTAGCTGCAGGTAGTTCTCATAGACAGCTGACTGGTCCGAACCACTGTGGTCCGTCCACAAGTGCATAAATTGAAGCCTGGCAAGTTGGATTCGCATGATCTCGCGAACCCAGCTGCCTCGCAAGGTAAACACTGTGGCTGTTACCTGTGCGATGCAATACTCTCTAGGGTTCTCCTTCTCCAGGCCATACTTCTCCAAGGCTTCTACCACGGCAAAGTCTGCCATGTCTGTAGTGGACAGCAGAATGGTCTTATAGGGGATGTTGGGCTTCAGACTGTCTGCATAAATCCTCAGAGTTCCCCCTGAAAGAGAGGAGAAAGACAATTCAGATTTTAATTCAGACTGAAAAATGAGTACATATGCATACACACTAATCTAGACCCCTCTACCAATCTGCTAAAGACATTTTACTTTAGCTTGTGGCAAAAAACAAAACAAAAACAGATCTTGTTCTCTCTCTCTCTCTCTCACTCACACACACACACACACACACACACACACACACACACACACACACACCAAACGACATTTTGGTCTCACTGAAACCCTCCAGCTTATTGCAGATGTTTGTTTTAATGTTTATTTTGTTGTTAGTTTTGTGTTAGTTTTGAAATCCCTTGGAAAACAAACATGGAGCGTTCACAAGGGGGCTGAGCAGGGGGCCACCGAAAACAGCTCATGTCTAATGGACATGACATTTGTCATCGGGACAGGAACCATGACCTCCAAGAAAACACGAGTTTCTCAAATCAGCCAGCTCTAATTAAACGACACCAAACCTGTCAGACACACCAGGTTGAAGTCCAACATCACAGTGCTGAGGCTTACTGAGTGGTCCTCTAAACCCACCAGTCCCCACAAGCTCTCAACCCACTTCCTTCAAGCATTTAAAGGAACAGTTTACCCAGCTGAACTGCTCTACTGCTCATTTTAAAACACTGCGTACTTCCTTTTGTGGGTGGGAAAATATCAGTAAGCATCTTGCGTCAGCTCAGAAATGATCACCTTTCTATATCCCGCAGAGTCTGTCTGTGGACAGGAAACTAGAAAAGAAAACAGGAGGCCAAGGGAAACCATTTTCAGCACCATTCTGTAAATGGGTTTTAAATTGGGACTTTCTGCTGAGTGAACGCCGTCGTCTAGCCACTTCCCCATACACCACACCGCTCTTAATGTGTGCTGGCATGGGTGTGTGTCCACATGTGTCATGTCCACCACATGTGGACAATAGCTGAAGCTGTTTTTAGGGTCAGTCCAATTGACCATCTGGCAGTCTGACTCGGTAATGCCCAAGTATAAGGTACATGTGTTCACACACACACACACACACACACACACACACACACACACACACAGAGTGAACAACTGTATTATGCTTCTGTTTAGTACTCCATCTATTGCCCTTCATCTCTCCTTCTCACACATATTGCTGGTATTTTTTCTGCCCCTACACTATAGTCCTACCCTCCACAGCCATGACTATCCCTAACCTTTACGACAAACTATTCCTAACCCTAGACACACAAAAAAAGAAGCAACAACTTCACTCAGAAACCACAAATACACAGAAACACACAGACATACCAGAGTCGGGCCTCCCATCGTTGCTCCTGAACTCCTGCATGCGTTTCTCCAGTTTCTGCTGGCGCCTCCTCTTCATCACCACCTCTGGATTGGAGATGGTGCGTGTGAAGCTGGTCTCAGGCATGTCCTTGTACAGCTCAGCCGCCAGGCGACTATTTTCACTGTGGGGCGGGGTAGTAAAAGAATAAAGGTAAAACAGAGAATGGGGTAAAAGAGAGAAAAGGGAAACGATCAGGGCCACACCAAAGAGAGACTACAGGGGAAGACAGGAATGAAAGATCGAATAGAGGGAGCGCTAAAAGAAGAGTACAAAGTCTATTCCCGTGACCTCTTACAGTGGCGCTGGAAAGTTCTTGACCTCTTTAGAATTAACTATTTCTGCATAAATTTGACATATATTGTCATCAGAGTTTCATCTAAATCCTAAAACTGGCTAAAGAGAACCCAAATAATAACACACATACACACACAAAAAACTTTCATTTACTTACTGAGCAAAACTGTCCAAGATTAAATATCTTTGCTGGAACAAGTATATGAACCTTTGCATTCAGTAACTGTTGATCATTCCTGCACATTGGTTTGGGGGAATTCTGGCCCATTCCTCCTTTCAAATGTGCCTCAGCTCAGTGACACTGGTGGACTTCCTTACATGAACTGCTCTCATCAGGTCCTTCCACTTGGTACACTGACTTGTGTTTAGGGACACTGTCTTGCTGCATGACCCACTTTCTGTTGAGCTTCAGTTCACTGGCTGACACTTTGACATTCTGCTGTAGAATTTGCTGGTACAATCCAGAACCCATTGCTCCGTCAATGACGGCAAGCCGTCCTGGTCCAGAGGCAGCAAAGCAGCCCCAAACCGTGATACTACCACCACCATGCTTCACAGCTGGGATGAGGTTCCTATGTTTGAACGCAGTGTTTGGTTTTTGCCAAACTAATGCTTCTCATTCAAACCAAAAACTTCTATTTTGGACTCAACCGTCCACAGAACAATCTTTCAATAGTCTTCTGGTTCATCCACCTGGTCTTCAGCAAACTTTAGACAGGCAGCAATGTTCTTCCTGGACACCAGTGGCTTCCTCCTTGCTATGCTGCCATGCATACCATTCTTGTTCTATGTTTGCCTGATGATGGACTCACGAACACTGACCTCAGCCAATGCAAGAGAGGCCTGTAGAGCCTTAGGTGTTACCCTGGGGTTTTTTGGGACCTCTGGAATATTTTTCACCTTGCTCTTGGGAGTGAGGTTGTTGGACGACCACTCCTGGGGAGATTAAGAATGGTGTTGCATTTCTTGGACCACCATCTGCCTGAGAGTGGATTGGTGGAGCCAAAACTCTGGAAATAATTTTGTAGCCTTTTCCAGCCCGGTGAGCATCAACAACTTTTTTTTCCTGAGGTCTTCAGAAATCTCCTTTGATCAAGGCATGGCAAACCTCTACAAGCCTGTGTGCTGAAGACCAGTGATAGTGAAGACCAAGGTTTATGTTCTTTCTATAGACCCTTTTATGACCTACACCACGCATAGTATGCGCGCGCATTTTGGCAGCATAAGAGGCAACTTCTCCATCTCCAATCAATGCAGAGTGCAAGTGGATTTTTGATCGATTGATATTTACATTTTTAAAATGTCATCTTGTTGTGTTGTGGGTTGCCAGAGCAGGTCTAGCAAAACTAAAGGTATTAATTTCTACCGCAGTCCATCGGGGAAAAGACCGTTCAATGCAAATGGGCGAAGATTGTGGCTACAAGCAATAAACGAGTCTAGATAAGTACATAAGTGGCAATCATAACAAATAGAAGTTACATTGTAGCATAAATAAGAGGTTATAGCATACAGTTGTATGGTCACAAATAATAAAATCCATTTTTTGCTGGCAAAATGCGTGCATCTACTAAATCACATGATCACTGTTTACCAACTGTAAAGGGTCTATAGGGCAGGGCCTGCTAAACCCACACCTGACTGTCATCCATTGATTGAAACACCTGACTCCACTTACCCCTTTCAGTTCATTTGAACTGAGAGGTTCACATACTTTCTCCAACATGACATTTACTCTTGGATCATTTTGCTCAGTAAATAAATGAACTAATTTTTTGTGTTATTTGTTTAATTGGATTCTCTTCATCTAGTTAGGACTAGGTCAAATGTATGCAGAAAATTATGAATGGTTCACGAACTTTCTAGCGCCACTGTAGTTTCTTGATATATATATAAAAAACTTCTCAGAGGACAAACTTCACATATCTGTCCCCAAATATGGAGGACCATTTGTTTGAATGAGAGTGTGAGTACCTGTCCTCTCCGCAGAGAGTCAGTTCATCTCCATCTGGGATACGAGCAAACTCCTTCTCCTTCTTCTTCTCCTTTTTCTTCTCCTTCTTGGATAGAGTCCTCTTGAAGTTCTGGATCATGCCGTCCTTTTCCTTCTCTGGACCATTACTCTGGGTCCTCTGCTGAGGGGATGGGATGGAGCGAGCCAGACACAGATGTGGAAGAAAAAGTTAAGTGATAATAAGACAGGCATAAAGTAGACAGGGATGATAAAAAGGAAACGAGAAGAAGGAAGATGAGGGTGAGAATGGATGTCTCTGAAGTTAATCATGTGTGGAGAACGAGTTGCTTGAATGATGCTAACAAACTGCTGGTGAATCCATAATGTTAAGGCTTTAAAATTCAACTCTGGGGGAATTAAACGAGAATTAATTCATTTAGTAGATGATGATGGAATGAATGGGTGGACAGGTGTCTCTGAATTAACAAGCGGGCTAGCTTGAACATATGACTGGTTGACTAGGTATGTGGTGTGACGTTTTTTTCTTTTTGCCCCTTTTTTCTCCTCAATTGTACTTGGCCAATTACCCCACTCTTCCGAGTCATCCCGGTCTCTGCTCCACCCCCTCTGCCGACCCGGGGAGGGCTGCAGACTACCATATGCCTCCTCTGATACATGAGGAGTCACCGGCCGCTTCTTTTCACCTGACAGTGAGGAGTTTCACCAGGGGGACGTAGCGTGTTGGAGGATCACGCTATTCCCGCCAGTTCCCCCTCCCCCCTGAACAGGCGCCCTGATCGACCAGAGGAGGCGCTAGTGCAGTGACCAGGACACATACCCACATCCAGCTTCCCACCCACAGACACGGTCAATTGTGTCTGTAGGGACCAAGCTGGAGGTAACATGGGGATTCGAACTGCCGATCCCCGTGTTGGTAGGCAACGGAATAGACCGCCACACTACCCAGACGGCCCTATGGTGTGACTTCTTGTACAACGGAAGTGTAACTGACTGAGTCATCTAGTAAGCCTGAACAAATAAATGAGTGAACAGTTGACTGACTTACTGAGCGCTGGTCTGGCTGCCCTACAGATCAGCCGAGATAAAATAAACAACACAAACATGTAGCGGACACAATGTTACAGTTATGGCAGCCATGCCTCCCTACACCCATAGATAAACGTATGTTCCTCCATATTTCTAACAACCTCTTCCACCGTCCATGAAGAAGCCACTGGAAGCTGTCCCAGAGGCTGACACGGTTCTCATCTGAGGGACTTTCAATTTCAAACTAGGGCATAAATGTTCTGACTGACCGCTGTCACAATCAAGCTTCATTTATCTCACGTTCATGTCGTGTCCTGTCTGTGCTGTCTGTGAATGGACTCCTGGAACAACCAGTGTTAGTGCTGATCAGGGTAGGCTCAGAGGATGATGAAGAAAAGATAAAAGAAACTAAGTATGCATGTAATGTTGCACTCCAAGTGCAACTCAAAGTGCAGCCTGTACAGGTGACGGTTTAACTGGTGTGCCTGTCTTTAGAGAGCCTTCTCAGCATCGCGTTGATCACGTCGGTGTTTTAAAAAGTGTCTTGCTGTTGCAGTGCAGTAGGGCATGCTCACAAACTCACACCTACCAAATAAAGGCTGTAACAATATCATCATCATTGTCATCATCATCGTTCGGCAAAATAACAGGAAAATGGCATGACAAGTGGCAACCTCCACATTTTCACTTGTGAGCTTGTGGTTTACTGGGGGAGAGACAGGCTGGGAGACTGACAAACTGACAGACGGACACTCGGCATGTACCTTGGGCAGGATGTCGTTTTCATTCTTCAGCACGAAGCGTCCTTCTCTGTCGTCTTTGTTCCAGTTGAGCTGAACCACGAGAGGCTTCTCATCCAGATCCAGCTTACGTTCTTCTAACACAGATGGAGATGCAGTGTTAGACACGCACAGGGACACGCACACCTCCTGTACTTCCTCCAGTCCAGTCAACTTTCCTGTTCGCCAAGTCATTTGAGGAACTTGACATGGTAAAAACTCATGAAATAATACAGCATTCTTTTTTCTGTTTTTTTTTTTGGGGGGGGGGGGCTTTTTCTCCCCAATTGTATTTGGCCAATTGCCTCATTCTTTCGAGCCGTCCTGGTCGCTGTTCCAGCCCCTCTGCTGATCCAGGGAGGGCTGCAGACTACCACATGTCTCCTCCAACACATGTGGAGTCACCAGCCGCTTCTTTTCACCTGACAGTGAGGAGTTTCACCAGGGGACGTAGCGCGTGGGAGGATCACGCTATTCCCCCCAGTTCCCCCTCCCCCCTGAACAGGTGCCCCAACTGACCAGAGAAGGCGCTAGTGCCGCAACCAGGACACATACCCACATCTGGCTTCCACCTGCCGACATGGCCAACTGTGTCTGTAGAGACGCCCAACCAAGCCGGAGGTAACACGGGGATTCAAACTGGTGATCCCTGTGCTGGTAGGCAATAGAATAGACTGCCACGCTACCTGGACGTCCATAATACAGCGTTCTTAAGTAGAAAAAAAACCCCAAAACAAATCAATATTATCACGGAATCTCTAGAAGATACGTATCACACACATCTAGCAGGTGAGAGAGTAAACAATTCAGGGGGGTCATCTCCTGTGTGGGGGCAAAACAAACGAAAAAACACTTAATACAGTGCACTCCTTCCATAGGCGTTAGTGGGCAGCCTGTCCACTAATTGTCCACTAATCCCCCCATTGGGAGGATTAGTGGTCCCCGGCTTAGTGGTCCCCCAGGGCCGTGGTCCTCGGCCCACTAATCCCCCCGATTGGGAGGATTAGTGGGCCGAGGACCACGGCCCTGCCTGGAGCTGCGCCCGAGGAGGAAACGCTGCTGGGCGGTCTGACAGGACATGGAAGCGGGGCAGGCTAAGCTAACTGCTAGCCCATGCAGACCGGCGGTTCCGACAGTCACCCTGGCTGGTGTTCCTTCCCTTGGACAGTGATTTTGTATAGTTTGGAATGTGTGTTGGGTATGTGTGTTAGTGTGGGTATGTGTGTTAGTTGGGTATGTGTGTTAGTTGGGTATGTGTGTTAGTTTGGATATGTGTGTTAGTTGGGTATGTGTGTTAGTTTGGATATGTGTGTTAGTGTGGGTATATGTGTTAGTTTGGATATGTGTGTTAGTGTGGGTATGTGTGTTAGTGTGGATATATGTGTTAGTTTGGGTATGTGTATTAGTGTGGGTATGTGTGTTAGTTAGGTATGTGTGTTAGTTTGGATATGCGTGTTAGTGTGGGTATATGTGTTAGTGTGGATATGTGTGTTAGTGTGGGTATGTGTGTTAGTGTGGGTATGTGTGTTAGTGTGGGTATGTGTGTTAGTGTGGGTATGTGTGTTAGTTTGGGTACGTGTGTTAGTTTGGATATGTGTGTTAGTGTGGGTATGTGTGTTTGGATATGTGTGTTAGTGTGGGTATATGTGTTAGTGTGGATATGTGTGTTAGTGTGGGTATGTGTGTTAGTGTGGGTATATGTGTTAGTGTGGGTATGTGTGTTAGTGTGGGTATGTGTGTTAGTTAGGTATGTGTGTTAGTGTGGATATGTGTGTTAGTGTGGGTATGTGTGTTAGTGTGGGTATGTGTGTTAGTGTGGATATGTGTGTTAGTGTGGGTATGTGTGTTAGTGTGGATATATGTGTTAGTGTGGGTATGTGTATTAGTTTGGGTATGTGTGTTAGTGTGGGTATGTGTGTTAGTTTGGGTATGTGTGTTAGTTTGGGTATGTGTGTTAGTTAGGTATGTGTGTTAGTGTGGGTATGTGTGTTAGTGTGGGTATGTGTGTTAGTTTGGGTATGTGTGTTAGTGTGGGTATGTGTGTTAGTTTGGGTATGTGTGTTAGTGTGGGTATGTGTGTTAGTGTGGGTATATGTGTTAGTGTGGGTATGTGTGTTAGTGTGGGTATGTGTGTTAGTTTGGGTATGTGTGTTAGTGTGGATATATGTGTTAGTGTGGGTATGTGTGTTAGTGTGGGTATATGTGAACTTGTAGTGTTTGGAAATGTGTGATTCTTTGTGTTGCACTGCTGTGGGCTGGGGGAAACGTGTTTCGTGTCATTTCATGTACACAAGTGTGTGAAGTGGAATGACCAACACAGTGCTCCTGAGTCCTGACTCAGTAAAATTCGAACGCGAGTGAGACGGAACACACACTTCTACAACAAAAGTGTATTTGTGTAGCATGAAACTACAGGTCTTTTAAAGAATAATCTGTTCTTCTCCAATTGCTCAATATTTTGTGCACACAATTCAACTTTGTGTCACAACAACTCGCTGCAGGACAGCTGCAGCATGTCACACTGCATGGTACTGTGGTGTTGGTGGGACAGCGGTGGCGGTCTTGTAACGCAGTGACACAACATGCTCATGTTTCACACCCAGAACTCATTCTGTCTAAAGACTGGTTTACATCCAGCCAGCTGACAGGTCAGTCAGCACAGCACCAACCAAGTCAGTTTTATTTGTGTAACCCAACCTCACAAATCACACATGACATGACATGACATAACATGACATGACATTACAGTCATTTAGCCGACGCTTTTATTCAAAGTGACTTACAATAAGTGCATCATTTAACATAGGAAATCAGGAGAACTACTAGTCATCAGAGGTCATAAGTGCATCTAAACGAGCATCTAAGAGCAAAACCAGTGCTAAAGTAAAAGTGCAAGAAAGAGATTTTTTTTCTTATACTGTGTTTGCTGTGTTTGTTTGTCTCTGTCTGTCTTGCACTGTTTGGTGAAGCCACAGCCCTCATTTCATTTTTAACATGTGACTGCACATTGTTTTTAATGACAATAAAATTGAATTGAATTGAATTGAATACAATAAGTGGTAAGAACAAGTAACAGGGTAGAAGTTCTTGAAGAGGTTAGTTTTCAACCTGCGCCGAAAGATGGGCAGCGACTCCGCTGTCCTGACATCAGTGGGGAGTTCATTCCACCACTGTGGGGCCAGGTCAGAAAAGAGCCGTGACCGGGTCGATCAGCAGCAGGGGCCTCTGAGCAACGGGGCAACCAGGTGTCCCGAGGCAGCAGAGCCAAGTGGTCGGGCGGGGGTGTAGGGCTTGACCATGGTCTGGAGATAGGAAGAAGCTGTTCCTTTCACTGCCCTGTAGGCTAGCACCAGAGTCTTAAACTGGATGGGACAGCTCCTGGGAGCCAGTGTAGGGACATGAGAAGGGGAGTTGTGTGGGAGAACTTAGGGCGGTTGAACACCAGACGAGCTGCAGCTTTCTGGACAAGCTCCAGAGGTCTGATGGCCGACACCGAGGCACCAGCAAGGAGGGAGTTGCTGTAGTCCAGCTGGGAGATGACCAGAGCCTGGATGAGCACCTGTGCCGTCTCGTCGGTGAGGAATGGGTGAATCCTCCTGATCTTATAGAGGAGAAATCTGCAGGAGTGAGCAACCAATGCAACGTTTTCAGCAAATGACAGTTGGTCATCCAGGATCACCCCAAGTTTCCTCGTAGTCCGAGTGGGCTTCACCACGGTGTTGTCAATGGTGATGGCCAGGTCTCGGTGCGGGCAACCTTTCCCTGGGAGGAACACCCCCTGAGGGGGCTTTACAGCAACACAACATCCTGTCCTCAGACCCTCACACTGCATAAGGACCAACTCCCTACAACCTTTAACAGGGAGAAACAGTAGGAAGAAAGCTCAGGGACAGCACCAGAGCAGGATCTCTCTCCCAGGACGCACAACGTGCATGATGCTGTGTTTACACAATACAACAACTGAAAGACCATAAAAGAATTATAATGGACTTCTAAGCTATATGAAGAATATGATCATACGCTGTTTTTGCAGCTGATAAAACACGCCTGTATTTCAATAAACACTCATGCCACGATAGGTAAAAAACTTGCAATTCTGACTTTCACCACTTATGTTCCAGTCTCCTGCAGGTCCGCATAAGACCAGATGTCTCATCATTAAACCAGGGTGTAGGCCTCTTTAGTCGCCCAGCTCTGGTAGTGAGAGTTGCAACTGAATCGAGGAGACTAGAGAAGGCCACATTTAAGTCACTAGTGTGATTTTCAGCAGAGTCAGTTATCAGAGTCACAGTTATCACACCAGAGTCAGTTACCACAGTGAAAGGAGCCAAGACTTCAGGCAGCTGCTGGTCAAATGCAGCTACAGTGGAGGGACCGATATGGCGAGTGGACATCACATCTGTGCTGACATTAACTGGCCAGACCAATAAAGCTTCACATGTGATGAGAAAATGATCTGACACAGCAGATGTGGTTGGTAAGACATTCAGATCAGAAACAGCTATTCCTTTACATAAAACCAAATCAAGGGTGTTACCACTGCAATGAATCGACTCTTGAATAAACTGAGTGAACCCAAAAGTATCAACTAGTGCCAGAAAGGCTTTACTTAGAGGATCAGCAGCCTTATTCAGATGAATATTGAAATCACCTAGAATTAAAATCTCATCAGAGTGAGTAACAAGGCCTGAGACAAACTCTCCAAATTCTTCAAGAAATAACGAGTAACAGCCAGGAGGCCGATAGAGTATCACAATTTGGACTGAGCCGAGTCTATTCATGGCTGAGGGAGATGGACCAAGAACAAGAGACTCAAAAGACTGGAATTTAGATTCAAGTCTAGAAGTCAGATTGAAAATAGATTTATACATTAAGGCAACACCCCCGCCTTGTTTATTTGCCCGAGCTACATGGGCATAAGTATAGTCAGGTGGGGAAGCTTCATTTAAGGGAAGGAAAACATTTGGATTCAGCCATGTTTCACATAACCCAATCATATCAAAACTATGTTCAAGACTCAGATCATTTATCAGTAAGGCTTTGGTAGACAGTGACCTGATATTTATCAAACCAAATGTTTCATATAACCCAATCATAACACAACTATGTTCAAGACTCCGATCATTTATCAGTAAGGCTTTGGTAGACAGTGACCTGATATTTATCAAACCAAATGTTTCACATAACCCAGTCATAACACAACTATGTTCAAGACTCCGATCATTTATCAGTAAGGCTTTGGTAGACAGTGACCTGATATTTACCAAACCAAATGTTTCATATAACCCAATCATAACACAACTATGTTCAAGACTCAGATCATTTATCAGTAAGGCTTTGGTAGACAGTGACCTGATATTTATCAAACCAAATGTTTCATATAACCCAATCATAACACAACTATGTTCAAGACTCCGATCATTTATCAGTAAGGCTTTGGTAGACAGTGACCTGATATTTATCAAACCAAATGTTTCACATAACCCAGTCATAACACAACTATGTTCAAGACTCCGATCATTTATTAGTAAGGCTTTGGTAGACAGTGACCTGATATTTACCAAACCAAATGTTTCATATAACCCAATCATAACACAACTATGTTCAAGACTCAGATCATTTATCAGTAAGGCTTTGGTAGACAGTGACCTGATATTTACCAAACAAATGTTTCATATAACCCAATCATAACACAACTATGTTCAAGACTCAGATCATTTATCAGTAAGGCTTTGGTAGACAGTAACCTGATATTTATCAAACCAAATTTTTCATATAACTCAATCCTAACACAACTATGTTCAAGACTCAGATCATTTATTAGTAAGGCTTTGGTAGACAGTAACCTGATATTTATCAAACCAAATGTTTCATATAACCCAATCATAACACAACTATGTTCAAGACTCAGATCATTTATCAGTAAGGCTTTGGTAGACAGTAACCTGATATTTATCAAACCAAATTTTTCATATAACTCAATCCTAACACAACTATGTTCAAGACTCAGATCATTTATTAGTAAGGCTTTGGTAGACAGTAACCTGATATTTACCAAACCAAATGTTTCATATAACCCAATCATAACACAACTATGTTCAAGACTCAGATCATTTATCAGTAAGGCTTTGGTAGACAGTAACCTGATATTTATCAAACCAAATGTTTCATATAACCCAATCATAACACAACTATGTTCAAGACTCAGATCATTTATTAGTAAGGCTTTGGTAGACAGTAACCTGATATTTACCAAACCAAATGTTTCATATAACCCAATCATAACTCAACTATGTTCAAGACTCAGATCATTTATCAGTAAGGCTTTGGTAGACAGTAACCTGATATTTATCAAACCGAATGTTTCATATAACCCAATCATAACACAACTATGTTCAAGACTCAGATCATTTATTAGTAAGGCTTTGGTAGACAGTAACCTGATATTTATCAAACCACATTTAAGCATCTTGTGGAAACATTCTTTTTTTTTGGGGGGGGGAGCCCTTTCCCCCCAATTGTACTTGGCCAATTACTCTATTTTCCAAGCCGTCCCGGTCGCTGCCCCACCCCCTCTGCTGATCCAGGGAGGGCTGCAGACTACCACATGTCTCCTCTGATACATGTGGAGTCACCAGCAGATTCTGGGCTAAACACACAAAGTTAACTCAGGGACATGGAGACCCGGGGTTAACCATACAGTCAGTCTGCATCCAGACTTACCCCCACTGACGTGGACTTCATACAGAGAGTATTTGGGTGAGGAGAGCATCCTCATGTCTGGCCTGAACTTCTCTGCCAGGGTCTCTATCACGTCTTGTGTGGTGGCTGTGCTGGAAACTCGGATACATTTGGTAGCAAAGTTTCCTGCCACTCGATCCTGGAAGTAGAAGCGCATCACGCCATGGAACTCCAAGTCCTAGAAAATATAAGAGAGAGAGAGAGAGAGAGAGAGAGAGAGAGAGAGAGAGAGAGAGAGAGAGAGAGAGAGACAGACAGACAGACAGAGAGAGAGAGACAGACAGACAGACAGACAGAGAGAGAGAGAGAGAGAGAGAGAGAGAGAGAGAGAGAGAGAGAGAGATCAGTAAATGGAGCAGAAGTTAATGCTTGTTATTATCATGTAGTGACACTACAGGACTCTGCTCCTCATGGAAATACCTCGTAACGTCCCGCGTTATTCCTCCCAGCTCGAACCATAACCATAACCATAGCTAGGGACTGTGCTGCCAAAACTCGGGCAACTTCAATGTTGCTGCTGAGATGCTAGCGCTGACATGACCCATTCTGTTAGCATGATGTTCATCCGCGATGATGTTCGCGGATGACATTGTGATCTGTAGCGAGAGTAGGGTGCAGGTTGAGGAGAGCCTGGAGAGGTGGAGGTATGCACTGGAGAGTGTCAGGAGTGATTTGCGACAGAAGGGTGCCAGCAAGAGTTAAAGGGAAGGTTTACAAGATGGTAGTGAGACCAGCTATGTTATATGGTTTGGAGACAGTGGCAGTGACGAAAAGACAGGAGGTGGAGCTGGAGGTGACAGAGGTGAAAATGATAAGATTTTCACTGGGAGTAACGAAGAAGGACAGGATTAGGAGCGATTATATTAGAGGGACCGCTCAGGTTGGACGGTTTGGAGACAAACCAAGAGAGGCACGATTGAGATGGCTTGGACATGTGTGGAGGAGAGATGCTGGTTATATTGGGAGAAGGATGCTGAATATGGAGCTGCCAGGGAAGAGGAAAAGAACAAGGCCAAAGAGGTGGTTTATGGATGTGGTGAGGGAGGACATGCAGGTGGCTGGTGTGACAGAGGAAGACGCAGAAGACAGGAAGAAATGGAAACGGATGATCCGCTGTGGCGCCCCCTAACGGGAGCAGCCGAAAGTAGTCATAGTAGCAGTAGACATACAGTGCATCCGGAAAGTATTCACACCCCTTCACTTTCCCCACATTTTGTTATGTTACAGCCTTATTCCAAAATGGATTAAATTCTTTTTTTTTTCTCATCAATCTACACACAATACCCCATAACGACTAAGTGAAAAAGGTTTTGTAGAAATTTTTGCAAATTTATTAAAAATAAAAAACTGAAATATTGCATGTACATGAGTATTCACACCCTTTGCTATGACACTCAAAATGGAGCTCAGGTTCATCCTGTTTCCACTGATCATCCTTGAGATGTTTCTACATCTTGATTGGAGTCCACCTGTAGTAAATTCAATTGATTGGACATGATTTGGAAAGGCACACGCCTGTCTATATAAGGTCCCACTGTTGACAGTGCATGTCAGAGCAGAAACCAAGCCATGAGGTCAAAGGAATTGTCTGTGGATCTCTGAGACAGGATTGTATCGAGGCACAGATCTGCGGAAGGGTAAAAAAAATTTCTACAACTTTGAAGGTCCCAAAGAGCACAGTGGTCTCCATCATTCGTAAATGGAAGAAGTTTGGATCCACCAGGACTCTTCCTAGAGCTGGCCACCCAGCCAAACTGAGCAATCGGGGGAGAAGGGCCTTGGTCAGGGAGGTGACCAAGAACCCGATGGTCACTCTGACAGAGCTCCAGCGTTCCTCTGTGGAGATGGGAGAACCTTCCAGAAGGACAACCATCTCTGCAGCACTCCACCAATCAGGCCTTTATGGTAGAGTGGCCAGACGGAAGCCTCTGCTCAGTAAAAGGCACATGACAGCCCGCTTGGAGTTTGCCAGAAAGCACCTAAAAGACTCTCAGACCATGAGAAACAAGATTCTCTGGTCTGATGAAACCAAGATTGAACTCTTTGGCCTGAATGCCAAACGTCACGTCTGGAGGAAACCAGGCACCTCTCATCACCTTGCCAATACCATCCCTACAGTGAACCATGGTGGTGGCAGCATCATGCTGTGGGGATGTTCTTCAGCGGCAGGAACTGGGAGACTAGTCAGGATCGAGGGAAAGATGAATGGAGCAAAGTACAGAGAGATCCTTGATGAAAACCTGCTCCAGAGCGCTCAGGACCTCAGACTGGGGCGAAGGTTTACCTTTCAACATGACAACGAGCCTAAGCACACAGCCAAGACAACGAAGGAGTGGCTTCGGGACAAGTCTGTGAATGTCCCAGCCAGAGCCCAGACTTGAACCCCATTGAACATCTCTGGAAAGACCTGAAAATAGCTGTGCAGCGACGCTCCCCATCTAACCTTACAGAGCTCGAGAGGATCTGCAGAGAAGAATGGGAGAAATATCCCAAATATAGGTGTGCCAAGCTTGTAGCTTCATACCCAAGAAGACTTGAGGCTGTAATCACTGCCAAGGGTGCCTCAACCAAGTACTGAGTAAAGGGTGTGAATACTTATGTACATGCAATATTTCAGTTTTTTATTTTCAACAAATTTGCAAAAATTTCTACAAAACCTTTTTCGCTTTGCTATTATGGGGTATTGTGTGTAGATTGATGAGAAAAAAAAGGAATTTAATCCATTTTGGAATAAGGCTGTAACATAACAAAATGTGGGGAAAGTGAAGGGGTGTGAATACTTTCCAGATGCACTGTATGTGTTGTTGTAGGTTTTAGATGTGTCCTTGTCAATGTGTTGCACTGCTGTGGGCTGGGGGAAACAATATGAAATGGAACGACAAATAAAAGTTCCTGAAATGTTCCTGATGTAGTCTTGATATACTGATGCAATACTACACTGGCAGAGCAAGTGAAGCCTGCAGCATGTCGTGCACATTTGTGTGTTTATTTCATGTGTGTGACATCACAGCGCAACTTCTAGAGCTCATCTTCAGTCTGAGCCCTGTGTCTGGGAGACAGAGGGGACAGGAAGTAGGAAGATATACAGCAGGATACAGCAGTACACATGGAGAAACCAGGGGAACACCATGCTTCACTTCAACAGGCCTGCTCTACTCGGCCTGGCTGTTACAACAGGCACCCAATGCAATTAAGCGGGATTTAAAAAGGTAAAAATGAGGGGAACTAATTTAATACAGTTAGTAAACTTAACTGTAGTGCAAACTACTACCATGTGGGCAGCACAAACAGCTCAAACTTTACAGCCCACAGTAAGCAGTCTGTTTACCACAGCTCTGCAGTTAATAGCTGACTAATTAAAAGGACCTCTTGTTGCTGCATGACTGAAGGTGTTGCTGGGCTCTCCATCTGCTCATACTGTACATGTATGAACACACACTCAAGTACTGTATTCACTGTTCTGCTACCCAACGAACTAAACGTCATCTGAATGTGTAGGTTAGTGTGTGTTTCCTGAAATAGGTGTGTGTAGCAGTGCAGTGCTAAACCCCCACCATCATCACTCCCACCCATCACGTGGTTTGGGAAGTAAGCTCAGGTCCACACAGGGTCAGCCTGCAAACTTCCTGCCCTCCCGCCCCGCCTCTCCTCCCATCAGCTGCTGAGAGATTCAGGAGCTTGCTCTGGGCTAAGTCAGCTGGAAATATGCACTACACACACAGGGTGAACCATTTGTCTGCAGACTAAACCCGCACAGCAGCAACACCATGCTTAACCTGGCCATGTGTGTACAGGTGGACCTTGTGGAACTCTAGCAGATCCATATGAAGCCTGTGGTTCTTGTCAGGGAATATGGCGGGGGAAAAACACTACAACCCTTTACCCCGCACCACGAACAGAAACTACTGCAAAACCCTTTACCCCACACCACTAACACAAACTACTGCAACAACAAAAAAACATCAAGGGTATCATCTATAAAAAAACATCTGAGATGTTTTAGAACCGGAAAAAAAACCGGAAGTCATGGAACTGATTTTATGAAGAAACCCCCCCCCCCCCATCTTGACTCAGGCCTTCCCTGTAGGTAAGCTTTTGTTGGACTATGGCGGGGACATCAGACGGAGGCAGACTGGGTGGACAGGCTAATAGATATGTTGACGGGGTTTGGGAGAAGAAGGAGCCGTTTATTACACACAGACTGATCTATGAGCAAGACTAACACAACGTAATCTGATTATAATCTGTTGTTGTCTCACACCAACACATGGACTGCTGCTGCTGTCTGACAGCATGCTAGTGTGTCTGTGTCTGTGTGTGTGTGTGTGTGTGAGAGAGAGAGAGAGAGAGAGAGAGAGAGAGAGAGAGAGAGAGAGAGAGAGAGAGAGAGAGAGAGAGAGAGAGACAGACAGCCAGACAGAGAAAGCCAGAGACACATACAGAGAGAGAGAGCCAGAGAGAGAAAGACAGACAGAGAAAGACAGAGAGAGACAGAGAGGAAAGGGGTGTGTGAGGTGACAGAAGGTGTAAGCTACTGTTGAGGCAGTGTGTGTGCAGCATGTGTATGATTGTGTGTGCAGCATGTGTGCGCATGTGTGTGTGTGTGTGTGTGTGTGTGTGTGTGTGTGTGTGTGTGTGGGCAGCATGTGTGCAGCATGTGTGTGTGTAAACAGTATGTGTGTGTGTGTGTGTGTGTGTGTGTGCGCAGTATGTGTGTGTGTGTGAGCAGCATGTGTGTGTGTGCAGTATGTGTGTGTAGCATGTGTGTGTGTGTGTGTGGGCAGCACGTGTGCAGCATGTGTGTGTGTGTGCAGCGTGTGTGTGTGTGCGCAGTATGTGTGTGTGTGTGTGTGTGTGTGTGTGTGTGTGTGTGTGTGAGCAGCGTGTGTGTATGTGCAGCATGTGTGTGTGTGTGAGTGCAGCATGTGTGTGTGTGTGTGTGTGTGCAGCATGTGTGTGCAACGTGTGTGTGTGTGTGTGTGTGCAGCATGTGTGTGTGTGCGCAGCATGTGTGCAGCATGTGCATGTGTGTGCAGCATGTGTGTGATTGTGTAAAGGGTGATGAGACACACAGGGTTAACTGGATTAATTACACACTGTTGAACAAAGCTTGTCGTGGCCTCTCAGCTTGCCCCATGTGTGTCTTCACTAACCCTCTTCTTCTGGCTCTTAATTACAGCCCCCTCAAACGCACATCCCTGCTGCTGGCCCGTCCCTGGTGCGAGGGCTGGCCTGAATGCTTCCACGCCTCTGATCGTTGCCATGGTAATTGATGGTAAAATCAGCATTTGATTTTTTTTATTGATTTTTTTTGTTCTGGGAGACGGTTAAACAACAGTTGGCAACACAGCACAGAAAACACAACCAACTGTGATGGAGCCGGCAGGACGCAGACTGGCAGGACGGAGGATGAGCTGCTGTGGTGATGCTGTGCTGTCTGCACCACACAACTAATTGTTTGATATAGTTTTCATCAACAATGTGTACACACACACACACACACACACACACACACACCACTTAGGTCACACGGTGTTTCCTTTGTGTAGACATAAGAAGCTACCTCACTGTTTCAGCTTGGCACGGCAGGGCTGTCTGCTGGTGCCATCTGACTTTACAGTGCTGCTGGCCTCAACAACACTGACGTCCGGTATCCACGTGAGCACATGTGCTGCAAATGCCTCGTTTGTGTGTCTAAACGCCGCGGCCACACGCAGGTCCTGCTGGATGGACATGTGGCAGAGCTGGCTCAGCCTGCATATTTCACCCCAGTCTACTTTTCTTCTTTGGATGTTTTCCCCCTTTTTCTCGCCAGTTGTACTTGGCCTATTACCCCACTCTTCCGAGCCGTCCCGGTCGCTGCTCCACCCCCTCTGCTGATTCGGGGAGGGCTGCAGACTACCACACGTCTCCTCCAACACACGTGGCATTGCCAGCCGCTTCTTTTCACCTGACAGTGAGTAGTTTCACCAAGGGGAGGTAGCGCGTGGGAGGATCACGCTATTCCCCCCAGTTCCCCTCCCTCCCCTGAACAGGTGCCCCGACCGACCAGAGGAGGCGCTAGTGCAGCAACCAGGATACATACCCACATCTGGCTTCCCACCCACAGACACGGCCAATCGTGACTGTAGGGACATCCGAGTAAGCCGGACGTAACACGGGGATTTGAACCAGCGATCCATGTGTTGGTAGGCAACGGAATAGACCACCAAACCACCCGGACGCCCTGACCGCAGTCTACTTTTAACAACAGAAAGTTTACAGAAAGAACGCTGGGCGCTTGCACTGGTAACTGGAGTGGTCAGGACAGGCAGAGCTGTGTGCGTACGACAGAACAGGGTCCGCAGGTTCCTTTGCCTCCAGGGTTTGAGCAGTTCAGTTGCCAATGTGTCCACCTCATCCTGTTCATCATCCCAACACTGTGTTCACCTCATCCTGCTCACCATCCCAACACTGTATTCACCTCATCCTGCTCACCATCCCAACACTGTGTTCACCTCATCCTGTTCATCATCCCAAAACTGTGTCCACCTCATCTTGCTCACCATTCCAAAACTGTGTCCACCTCATCTTGCTCACCATCCCAACACTGTGTCCACCTCATCTTGCTCACCATTCCAAAACTGTGTCCACCTCATCTTGCTCACCATCCCAACATTGTGTCCACCTCATCTTGCTCACCATTCCAACACTGTGTTCACCTCATCTTGCTCACCATCCCAAAACTGTGTCCACCTCATCTTGCTCACCATTCCAAAACTGTGTCCACCTCATCTTGCTCACCATCCCAACACTGTTCACCTCATCTTGCTCACCATCCCAAAACTGGAAACTGATAGTTCTTTTTAACATCATATCTTGGGGGGCTCAAGCCCATGCATTAAGGGGTCAGTGCACAGCGCTATCCATCACACACACACACACACACACACACACTGTGGCTCTCTGAGATGTTTCTAACTAGTCCTGAGCAGCAAATCAGAGAGCTGTGAAATGAGCGATGGGGGGGGCTCTATCTAAGGGGGATGAGGTTCTCACATCATACAAAAAAGAAGCCATTTGTACAAACAAAAATTTGACATTTGGAGGTCCAGGTAGTGTAGTGGTCTATTCTGTTGCCTACCAACACGGGGATCGCCGGTTCAAATCCCCGTGTTACCTCTGACCTTGTCAGGCGTCCCTACAGATACAATTGGCCATGTCTGCAGGTGGGAAGCCAGATGTGGGCATGTGTCCTGGTCGCTGCACTAGTGCCAACTCTGGTTGGTCGGGGTGCCTGTTTGGGGGGGAGGGAGAACTGGAGGGAATAGCGTGATCCTCCCATCTGCTACGTCCCCCTGGTGAAACTCCTCACTGTCAGGTAAAAAGAAGCAGCTGGTGACTCCACGTGTATCGGAGGAGGCATGTGGTGGTCTGCAGCCTACCCCGGATCAGCAGAGGGGGTGGAGCAGAGACCGCGACCGGGATGGCTCGGAAGAGTGGGGTAATTGGCCGGGTGCAATTGAGGAGTAAAAGGGGGGGGGGGGCAAGGGTTATTTTGAACTAGTTTCTGGCCTATAAGCACTATAGTAGAACAGTGTGGGAGCAGCCTGGGTGACGTGAATTCCCTTCCCCAGACTGTCGCTCTAACAAACTGATCTTTGGAATACAACATGTGAGCTGGACCATTTGGACATCTCCTGAGTACACAACCATCAGTGTAAACATGATATTTTGGGCCCTGATTCAACCCTGTTTGGTGGAGTGAATCAGACTGGACAGGTGGCCTGGCAGACAGACAGGACGAGGCTGGGCCGAGGCCTGGACAAATGAGAAAAGGAAAATTGAAGCAGAAAGGATAAATGAGAGGGAAGAGGGAAGGAGTATAAAGAGAGGCAAGACAAACAAGCACAGAGAGGATCAGAGTTAAGATACTATTAATAATAATAAGGGGGCATCCGGGTAGCGTGGTGGTCTATTCCGTTGCTTACCAACATGGGGATCGCTGGATCGAATCCCCGTGTTACCTCCGGCTTGCTCGGGCATTCCCACAGACACAACTGGCCTTGTCTACAGGTGGGAAGCCGGATGTGGGTATGTGTCCTGGTTGCTAAACTAGCGCCTCCTCTGGTCAGTCAGGGCACCTGTTCAGGGGGGAGGGGGAACTGGGGGGAATAGCGTGATCCTCCCACGCACTACGTCCCCCTGGTGAAACTCCTCACTGTCAGGTGAAGAGAAGCGACTGGTGACTCCACATGTATCAGAGGAGGCATATGGTAGTCTGCAGCCCTCCCCTGATCAGCAGAGGGGGTGGAGCAGAGACCGGGACGGCTCGGAAGGGTGGGGTAATTGGCCAAGTACAATTGGGGAGAAAAGGGGGGGGGATATCCCACAAAATAAAAAAAGTTAGTATTAATAAGGTAGAGGAAGGCAAAGAACAAAGCCCATTTCACTCAAAAGAGAGACACTTGCAGTCTCCCTCCCTCTCTTTCACCCCTCGTGTCCATCCTCTTTTCCTGATAGACACACAGGCTGAAACAGAGAGTGGAAAAAGTGAGCAGAGTTTCGATAGACCAAGAATGCCCGCACACACACACACACACACACACACACAGTTATCGGTACTTTCAGAGGCAGGGAGGGGTCTCGGTGCAGTGATTTACTGTTGGAATGTGGGTCATTGAGCACTGCTGTTGTCCCGTTTGTGTTGCCGTGGTAACGGTTACCATGGACACACTAGTCCTGCTAGGACAGTCAGCCATGGATTCAAACAAAGCCCACCTCTGAAAAAGGCTAAGCTGCTGTTGGTAACATAGAAAATAGCATTTAATACCTTGCTGGAGAGCAGGGGTGGGCCACCTTGTGGATGTCCCGTGTCACTTAACAAAGTTACAAACAGACAAATCACAGACCCCAGCGCCACTTCCTTTTCATACCGAGCATTTTTACTGCTGCTGCTTGTCTCCTCGTCTAGATTCCACATGCCAAAATATATACGCTCTACACACACACACACACACACACACACACACACACACACACACACACACACACACACACACACACACACACTTTATTTCTGCAATCTTATGAAATCTACTACACACAAAGAAAATTACCGATTTAGTGCGCCCCTTGTTTGTCACAATATCTGGTAATCACTGTTAGACCTAGACCGTCGTTTACATCCACACTCTGGTTAAGAGCTACAAGAGGTCTCTGACGTAGTTAAGAAGCTCCTCAGTGGCAAGGCGCCGGTTGTGGATGAGATTTGCCCTGAGATGCTGAAGGCTCTGGACATTGTTGGACTGTCTTGACTGACATGCCTCTTCAGTGTCACGTGGAGGTCGGGGACAGTACCTGTGGAGTGGCAGACTGGGGTGGTGGTTCCCATATTTAAAAAAGGGGACTGGAGGGTGTGCTCCAATTATCGGGGCATCACATTGCTCAGCCTCCCTGGGAAAGTCTACTCTAGGGTGCTGGAAAGGAGGCTCCGGCCGATTGCCAAACCTCGGATCCAGGAGGAACAATGCAGATTCCGTCCTGGCCGTGGAACAATGGACCAAGTCTTTACCCTTGTGGAAGTGCTGAGGCAGGCATGGAAGTTTGACCAGCCAGTCTACATGTGTTTTGTGGACTTGGAGAAGACTTACGACCATGTACTCCATGGCACTCTGTGGGGGGTGCTGCGGGACTATGGGGTACAAGGGCAGTTGCTACAAACCATCTGGTCCTTGTATAACCAAAGTGAGAGCTGTGTCCGCATTCTCGGCACAAAGTCAAACACGTTTTCGGTAAGTGTCGGACTCCACCAAGGTTGTCCTTTGTCCCCGATTCTGTTTGTGATATTCATGGCCTGGCTCTCAAGGCACAGCCAAGGTGAGGAATATGTCCATTTTGGGAACCTCAGAATTGCATCTGTGCTCTTTGCAGATGATGTTGTTTTGCTGGCTTCATCAGAACGCGACGTCCAGCGTGCACTGGGGTGTTTGCAGCTGAGTGTGAAATGGCTGGGATGAGAGTCAGCACCTCCAAGTCTGAGGCCATGGTTCTCTATCGGATATTGGTGGATTGCTCCCTCCGGGTTCAGGATGAATTGTTGCCTCGAGTGAAGGAGTTCAAGTATCTTGGGGTCTTGTTCGTGAGTGAGGGTAGGATGGAGCGGGAGATTGACAGGCAGACTGGTGCAGCATCAACAGTAATGTGGACATTGTACCGGACCGTTGTGGTGAAGAGGGAGCTGAGCCGGAAGGCAAAGCTCTCAATTTACCAGTCAATCTTCGCTCCAACCCTCATGAGCTTTGGGTAGTGACCGAAAGGGTGAGATCGCAGATACAAGCAGCTGAAATGAGTTTCCTCTGTAGGGTGTCTGGGCTCAGCCTTAGAGATAGGTTGAGGAGCTTGGACATCCGGAGGGAGGTTGGAGTAGAGCCACTGCTCCTTTGCATCGAAAGGAGCCAGTTTAGGTGGTTCGGGCATCTGATGAAGATGCCTCCTGGGCACCTTCTTTTGGAGGTTGGGAACGCCTTGAGATCCCCCAGGAGGAGCTGGAGGGCGTTGCTGGGGAGAGGGACGCCTGGAGTGCCCTACTTAGCATGCTGCCACTGCGACCCGACCCTGGAGAATCGGCTGATGATGAGATGAGATGAGATGAGATGAGATGAAAAATATGGATAATCTTGATTATGTCCACTTCTTGACCAACTAGCCATAAACTACTGATCTGATGTAAGAGAGGATATGGGATGTTCAGAGGTTCTGGAGGTTATTAAGATGAACAGGCCCTGTAAGGTTGAAAACCATCACATCAAAATCCCATGTGTACTAGAGATCATTGGCAAGGCACTTGAAAAGTTGGTCCCAAGGGTAGTCACATTGTATTTCTACTTTTAATTCATCCAGTGAAGATTTGCTGAGTATACTCTTTCAGTAGACTCCTTAGCAAAATGTTCCACACATTCTTACCCAAGATCCAAACAGTGCACAGTCTTCTACTGCAGGCCACTAAGAAGCTCCACTAGAGATATTGGGATGATGTGTCTTGTTGACAGGGACACAGAAAGTAGGTGCTGAGGGTTGGGGCAGTGTAAGGCTACTAACCGATTTAATCCCGCCCTATTCCCCATCCAATTTGGTAAATTTAGCTGGGGGGGGGGGGAATCAGTCACAAGCCAGCTTCTTAAGCCTTTGCTCACAAACCATCTTTACAGGCCGAATCAGAAGGCAGTCTCAATATCTGTGACTTAAGTGTACTGAACAAATACATTTTTACAGAAGCGCCTCCCAGACCAACTTACTTTAGCATTTGGATAATTACTGAGAACTGGTGTCTTCTCATGAGCACCAAAGCACCGTGACTTCACTCATCATCACCACCACTACATACTTCATCGACCATGACATCATCACTGGGCACCACTAGTGATCTCATTTTCATCAGGAGCAGCCAGGCACACAGCGGTAGCTGTAGCAAACACACTCTATTGCATGCAGATTTCAACGCTAGCCAAAACCAGCATGTCTCCCTCCCATTTTACCCAATCATCCTTGACTATTCAAAATGCCCAGGCCATCCAGATATTCCAATTATGTGTTAATATTCCAGTTGGAATTGTTGAGTGTAAAAAATTATTGACCAAATGACTGGCTGCATCATTTAGTCCACAGATTAACACCCAGATTAATCAACTGCTAACATATTGGTTCTGATTTACAGTTCCTGTGTGTGAATGTGTGTGTGTATGTCCACACACCAACTAATCCCCATATTTTGCTGTACCAGGCAGCGATGTCATCACCTCCAAGAAAGAATTCCCAAGAATTCCCACACGCAGTGTTGAGCAGAGAAGGGGGAGGGTAAGAGAGAGGTATGGTTGGTGCAAAGGGTGGGTGTGCAGTCATCATTGTAGAAAGGGAGGGAGTGCTGATGCCTTGTTCATTACAAATGGAGGAGAGAAGAAATAAAGGGAATATCACATAGACAAAAGGGCAGAGATAGAAGGGCAGAGTGAGGAAATAAACCAGGGAATGGGAAAGACACCAGTGAGCTGGTCCCAGAGAGCAGACGCTGCTCTGTCCCTGTCACTTTTCTCTGTGTGTGGTGGGGGAAAACGTGAAGAACTGAAAACTGTTTGCAACAAAAAGAAAGCAAGAAGAAAACGCAAACGCAAATATCAGATACACTGACTGGTCGCAGAGCTTAGTTTTTTGTTTTGTTTTTAATCTTTTCATTGCATTTTTGCACAGGTTCATAAGACAAACAACAAAATGTAAACATAGCTTTGTTTTTTGCATAAAAAGGCAAGCAACGTCAGAAAATAACTGCTCGATCAGGCTTGGCTTTATAATTTTGGATTTAAGCACACACATGCCTACAAGCAACAGATTCTGGGAGACAAGACAGACAATTGTTTTGCAGTAGCTAATAGATGTGAATACACAGCTGCACACACGAGGAGAGGGACAACAAAGACACACAAGCGATACCTGTGACTAATGTGGTGGGACAAGGCAAAGATTCATTACACACACACACATGAAGCACCTGTCTGTCTCCAGCCCATACAAACTGATGGAGAGGAGCCAGGTGCAAGCTTAACTTTACAGCTAAAAGGTGAATGTGGCCCTGACTCGTTCTCTAACTCCTTCACAAACACACTGGTCTGACCTTTCACTTGCCCCGTCACTCTTCAGTGGTAGCAAGAGAGCATGATGGGAAACTGCAGTACACTAACAGCGTGAAGGGTGAACATAAAAATAAGAAACTCAGTTTACCGTGAGCTTAATTTGTCTTTCTTTGTTGTCGACAACAATGTACATCATACATTGTTAAAAAGAATTGAAATGATCGTTGATTTATTCTAAATCGCTGTCAATGACAGTGACCGTGTCAGTGGCTGATATGGTCAGGTGTGATCTGGAAATGCAACATCATTAGGCTGGTCTCTGCCAGTCCCAATGCTGCTTCCGCAGGCCAATAACATTCATCCCCTGCCAAGACTGTCGCTGACAGCACTGTCAATCAGTCACCCCCCTCCCCAGCTTGATTATCGGGGACTCCATTGCGCGAAACATCCGTTTCAAAAATGTGGTCATGAGCTGCTTTCCTGGAGCTACTATCCCTGACATCCTGGAGAATCACCCAGGACTCCTTGATTCATTTCCCACAACTATGAAAGCCATAGTCCACACCGGCTCCAACGACACTGCCCGTCAGCAGTCTGAGCTGACAAAAAGGTGATTTCATCCATCTTTTTAATCTGCTCAGCGGTGGTGGAAAAACTGCTTTTATTTCTGGCCCAATTCTCACACTGGGTTGCAGTGTGGGGCGTTTTAGCAGGACTCTCAGCCTTGATAACTGGCTCCAGTCCGTGAGTACAGCACACAGCACTGGTTTTATTGATGATTTGTCCTGGTGTTTATTTGTTTATTCTGGTCCTCGTGTGCGTCTGCATGCATGGCCACACGAGGGTGCCAGTGTGCATCTCTTGCCCATGTACTGATCTGTCTGTTGTCTCTGACATATGCTGTTTGCCGCTCGTCTGTGAGTTTGTGTATGGTCTGGGTAGACTGACGAACTGAACTGCCTTTCTAGGATAGATTAAGTTGTCTGCGTCTGTACAGAACAGACGGTTTTCACCTGAACATACTAGGTAATATTGAGCATACTGGGTAATACTGAACATACTGGGTAATACTGAACTGAACATACTAGGTAATACTGAACATACTAGATAATAGTGAACATACGAGATAATACTGAACTGAACATACTAGGTAATACTGAACACACTAGATAATACTGAACTGAACATACTAGGCAATACTGAACATACTAGATAATACTGAACTGTACATACTAGATAATACTGAACATACTAGGTAATACTGAACATACTAGATAATACTGAACTGAACATACTTGGTAATACTGAACTGAACATACTAGGTAATACTGAACATACTAGATAATACTGAACTGAATATACTAGATAATACTGAACTGAACATGCGAGGTAATACTGAACATACTAGATAATACTGAACTAAACATACTAGGTAATACTGAACATACTAGATAATACTGAACTGAACATACTAGATAATACTGAACATACTTGGTAATACTGAACATACTGGGTAATACTGAACATACTGGGTAATACTGAACATACTAGGTAATACTGAACTGAACATACTAGGTAATACTGAACATACAAGATAATACTGAACTGTACATACTAGATAATACTGAACATACTAGGTAATACTGAACATACTAGATAATACTGAACTGAACATACTTGGTAATACTGAACTGAACATACTAGGTAATACTGAACATACTAGATAATACTGAACTGAACATACTAGATAATACTGAACTGAACATGCGAGGTAATACTGAACATACTAGATAATACTGAACTAAACATACTAGATAATACTGAACATACTGGGTAATACTGAATATACTAGATAATACTGAACTGAACATACTTGGTAATACTGAACTGAACATACTAGGTAATACTGAACATACTAGATAATACTGAACTGAACATACTAGATAATACTGAACTGAACATGTGAGGTAATACTGAACATACTAGATAATACTGAACTAAACATACTATATAATACTGAACATACTGGGTAATACTGAACATACTAGATAATACTGAACTGTGCATACTAGGTAATACTGAACATACTAGATTATACTGAACTGAGCATACTAGGTATTACTGAACATACTAGGTAATACTGAACTGAACATACTAAGCAATACTGAACTGAACATACTAGGTAATACTGAACATACTGGGTAATACTGAACATACTAGGTAATACTGAACTGAACACACTAGATAATAATGAACATACTAGATTATCCTGAACTGAACATACTAGGTAATACTGAACATACTAGATAATACTGAACTGAACATTCTAGGTAATACTGAACATACTAGATCATACTGAACTGAACATACTAGATAATACTGAACATACTTGGTAATACTGAACATACTGGGTAATGCTGAACATACTAGGTAATACTGAACTGAACATACTAGGTAATACTGAATATACTAGGTAATATTGAACATACTAGGTAATACTGAACATAATAGGTAATACTGGACATACTAGATAATACTGAACATACTAGGTAACACTGAACATACTAGGTAATACTGAACATACTAGATAATACTGAACTGAACATACTAGGTAATACTGAACATACTTGATAATACTGAACATACTTGGTAATACTGAACATACTAGGTAATATCATGCTTGCTGCCAATTTGCAGCACACTGTTCTGTCCTCCACACATGATTGACTATTTGCATCACACACGTGATTCTTCCCCTTTGCCCACAACCACTGTCGCACCCTTCGCTCACACCAGCTCCCCCTTGTGGCATGATCGCACTGCTGTTTTACCTTTCCCTGTTCGTGACCGTATAACCAACAGACATCATTACCCTCACTGTTACCACAACAAACGACAAATGAGGGTGTCCAGGTATCGTAGCGGTCTATTCCGTTGTCTACCAATATGGGGATCGCTGGTTCGCATCCCCATGTTAGCTTCGGCTTGGTCGAGCGGCTGGTGACTCTACATGTATCAGAGGAGGTATGTGGCAGTCTGCAGCCCTCCCCGGATCAGCAGAGGGGGTGGAGCAGCGACCGGGACAGCTCGGAAGAGTGCAGTAATTGGCCTAGTACAACTGGGGAGAAAAATCCCCCCCCCCAAAAAAGGAATCCCTGGAACTGCTGAAATGCCTCAACTTCACATATCTCAACACACTCACCATATCAACTTCCCCACAGCCTACATTTAGCAAGAAAAAAAAAGTTGGAGAGAATCCCAGTTGCTGCTCCACCCCCTCTGCTGATCCAGGGAGGGCTGCAGACTACCACATGCCTCCTCCGATACATGTGGAGTCACCAGCCGTTTCTTTTCACCTGACAGTAAGGAGTTTCACCAGGAGGACGCAGTGTGTGGGAGGATCACGGTATTCCCCCCAGTTCCCACTCCCCCCTGAACACGTGCCCCGACCGACCAGAGGAGGCGCTAGTGCAGCGACTAGGACACATACCCACATCAGGCTTCCCACCCGCAGACACGGCCAATTGTGTCTGTAGGGACGCCCAACCAAGCCGGAGGTAACATGGGGATTTGAACTGACGACCCCCGTGTTGGTAGGTAACGGAATAGACCGCTACACTCTCTGGATGCCCCACCTTTAAGAATTATTTATAAAACAATGTTTTCTCTTGCGTGCTTTTAATATTCCCTGGGTTCGCCACAGGTTCTCAGCACATTTTTGTTCCAGTATTTTCTTTACTGGAGGACAACTGTTTTCTAGCACAGTTGTTATGGACAGAAATAGGCAGCATCTACATCTCCCACACAGACATCATTCCAGTCTTGTTTAAAGGAGTTGATAGTGTCTTTTGACAAGTACGCTATACTTGTCGTTGACCAGTGTAGAACTACCACCTTCTACCGCTTTCTGCCCGTTTCCCCCGCACTCTTCTTTTTCTTACCTTTCTCTCCCCCCTCCTCCTTTCACATGAGATTGTTTGGAAGACCTGATAAGACTGTTTGATAATAGTCTACTCCCACCACCCTCGACCTCCACCCCCCTCTGTATCTCTGCCCTTTCTTTTTCTGTCCCCCTATCTGCCCTCCTCCAGGTCACGTGAGCTGTGGTTAACAGAACAGCTTCCATGGCGTCCAGCTCACGCATGTGTATCTGGAATGCATCGCTCTTATCAGGTCTGTAAGACAAGGTGCTGAGGACACCAGGCAGAGCAGTCTGCCCTCATTCGTCCCTGCAGCCAGACCACACTGGGGTGCAGAAAGGCTTGCAAAGAAAATGTAGTAGGAACTTGTTAATACAAATCCAGGGTGCATGAAATGCTACTAACTTCTGGTCCCTGTATGCTGCTTTTCAGCATAACAATAGCTATCAAAAAAGAACGAGGGAAGTTTAAAAATGTAAGACTCAACACGAGAAGTCATGTTTTCTTCTGGTTCACAGAGAACTGCAGTGAGGAAATGAATCGTGCATGACCTTAATCTGCCGAGTAAAGAAGATGACGTGACAGCGTTACACTTTTATTCACGGAGTGATGCTTTTTTTCCCCTCTCATGCTCTTTACCTGCACCCACCGGGAGCAGTGTACCATCTCTACAAAACACACTCTTCTTCCTCTCCTCCGCCACCCATTGCCCTCCCTTTATGCATTCTCCGTCACTCTCTCACCTTTGTCTGGCTGTCAAACAGACCTCTTGTCCTCTCTCCATCCACACAGGAAGACTGAGTAGTGTGGCTCTCCTCGAACTCCTGCTTTCCTCTCCCATCTGCCTGTCTCACCTTCCTTCCACTCCCACCTGCCCGTCTCACCTTCCTTCCTCTCCCACCTGCCCGTCTCTCCTTCCCTGTCAGCCATGCCATTCTTACATGAATGCTTTTGTTCTTTTTCTTTTCAGGAAGTGCTGCATCAAACTAATAGAGGACGGACTTGGGACCGATCCGATCCAATAAGGTTATCGGGTGCTGATACTGACATAATTCCCTATCAGATATTCCCTATCAGATATATAATCAGATATCGGAATGACCTTAACAATCCACGACGTATCAGGGCTCTGCATATGAGACCATGTTTTGAGCATGCGACTTAAAATTTCACGTGGTTGCATTGGTGCAAGTGGCAGGAATGCACAAATGCAAGAATTACACTGGCAAATCTGCCAGATCCACAAAATCTGGCAACACTCCATTTAGCTGTTACCGTGCTTCAAAACTGAAGCGGTCTATAGCTGATAATCTTATGAAGCAGAACGAGGAGAGAGAGGGGGAGGCCGGCGCAGAGAGCCAACGAGAGGTTCCGACTCACGCCACTGATGATGAAAGCGCTGGCAGGGAGAGACAGACTGAGCCAGTGAAGCATAAAAAGTACTACTTTCAACCACAATGGCTAACACAGTACCCGTGTCGTGTTACGAGAGGAAGTTGTGCTGTGTGTGTATTGTAGGCAATGTGGCCTGTCCATTACAGGCGACTCTAAACTTGTTACCGGCTCAACACAGTTTGAGCTTTAAACTTTTAAAGTGCACAACAACAGTAAGGAACACCAAACCTGCAGGGACGGATGCATGAGCCGAAACACTGAGCCCTCACGTCTACTTTCCAGCGGTTACACGGGAGTCAACGCAGGAGAAGGAAACGGTCGCCCAGTTCAACACTGCCTGTACCACAGCAAAAGAGGAGCTCCCGTTCTCAAAGTTCAAATCTTGATAATATCAAATTCAAACTTAATATTCAGATTTAAGGGGCGTCTGGGTGGCGTGGCAATCTATTCCGTTGCCTACCAACATGGGGCTCGCTGGTTCGAATTCCCGTGTTACCTCCGGCTTGGCCGAGCGTCCCTACAGACACAATTGGCCGTGTCTGCAGGTGGGAAGCCGGATGTGGGTATGCATCCTGGTCGCTGGACTAGCACCTTCTCTGGTCGGTCGGGAGACGTGTTGGGGGGGGGGGGGGGACTGGGGAGGAATAGCGTGCTCCTCCCATGCGCTACGTCCCCCTGGTGAAACTCCTCACTGTCAGGTGAAAAGAAGCGGCTGGTGACTCCACATGTATCAGAGGAGGCATGTGGCAGTCTGCAGCCCTCCCTGGATCAGCAAAGGGGATCGAGCAGCGACCGGGATGGCTTGGGAGAGTGGGGTAATTGGCCAAGTACAATTGAGGAGAAAAAGGGGTAAAAATATCAACCAACAAATAAACAAACAGACAAATAAATAAATAAATAATAATAAAGAAATCAAGAAAAAGGAGCTCTGGTATCGGCAGATATCCAAATTCAGATATTTGAATCGGAACTGCAAAAAAAGTGGATTGTTGTATCTTTAATAAAAAGTAAAATAAGTAAAAAAAGTAAAACAAGATTGACTTTAATTAGGCTTCCGATCAGCTGAGGTACGTTACAAGGATGGGATCGGCTGAGGTAAATTACAAAGACGGGACAGAGGAGAAGAGGGGAGAGGAGGGGAGCAGGACAGAGAGGGGACATGGGAGGGCAGGTTTTCTGCATCTATTAGCTTTCTCACACACAGCACCACTCGCAGTATACAGGCAGCTTGCAACACAAAACGGAACTCGCAAGTTTCTGAGACCAGTTTCTAAAACATTTATTTTTGTGGTCTCAGGAACTTACGAGACCATACAAGTTGATTTGAGAATGGACAGGCAGAGAAAAGCAGACAGGAGGACAGGAGAGAAGGGACGAGAAGGTGAGATGAGGTTAAAATTCAAGTCCAACTGGCACCAAAATTTAAAAAAAATTCAACACTGAAACGTGTTCCAAAACACACAGCGGTGTTACCAAGTCCTATAGTTTAATTTATTATTGTTATTATAGAAAATTATTTTATGTACGCCTCACAGTCAGTGCCAGAGGATTCTCTGGAGCAGAAGGCTGAGCATGAATCCTAAGTGATGACCAGGATCTGCCGCCACATACCATTCAGAACCTTCCAGCTCTTTCTACAGCTTCACAAAATCCTCTAACACATACCATTCAGAACCTTCCAGCTCTTTCTACAGCTTCACAGAATTCTCTAACACATACCATTCAGAACCTTCCAGCTCTTTCTACAGCTCCACAGAATCCTCTAACACATACCATTCAGAACCCTCCAACTCTTTCTAGAGCTCCACAGAATCCTCTAACACATACCATTCAGAACCTTCCAGCTCTTTCTAGAGCTCCACAGAATCCTCTAACACATACCATTCAGAACCTTCCAGCTCTTTCTACAGCTTCACAGAATTCTCTAACACATACCATTCAGAACCTTCCAGCTCTTTCTAGAGCTCCACAGAATCCTCTAACACATACCATTCAGAACCCTCCAACTCTTTCTAGAGCTCCACAGAATCCTCTAACACATACCATTCAGAACCTTCCAGCTCTTTCTAGAGCTCCACAGAATCCTCTAACACATACCATTCAGAACCTTCCAGCTCTTTCTACAGCTTCACAGAATTCTCTAACACAGTGGTCGGGAACCTATGGCTCGCGAGCCATATATGGCTCTTCCGGTGACGGCATATGGCTCCCAGACAATTTTGAGTTGAAAAAAAAAAAATTAAAAAAAATCAGTTTGGAACTGATTTTAAAATACTTGTGATATTTCTTAATAATACTGTGTCATTTTAAAGTAAACAGAAATTAGTTTTGAAGATGAATTTCACGGGTCACCCGTGGGTCGGGTCGGGAACCAATGGCTCGCGAGCATGTCCGGGTCATTGTAAAGGTGAAGAAATCAATTTTATCAGATAGCCAACTAGTTTATCCGCTTCAACCCTTGTAACGGAAAAGATGGCGAAAAGAAAAAAAGACGATGATTACCGTGCATTCCAGGCTGCGTGGACAGAGGAATTTGCATTTGTGGAGAGAGCAGGATCTGCGGTATGTCTAATATGCAATGATAAAATTGCATCGATGAAACGGTCAAATATAAAGCGGCACTTCGATACGCACCATGCTTCATTTGCATCGAAATATCCAGCGGGGGACAGCAGGAAAAGGGCACGCGAGGAGCTACAGCGGAGAGTGCAGACGAGTCAGCAGCAACTACGTGTGTGGACCAAGCAAGGTGACGGGAATTCCGCTAGCTTTGTGGGGGCTTTGGCAATAGTAAGGAATGGAAAGTCATTCACAGATGGCGAGTATGCCAAAACATTCATGCTTGATGTGGCCAATGAACTGTTTGATGACTTCCCAAATAAAGACAAGATAATCAAACGAATAAAAGACATGCCCCTGTCAGCAAGAACTGTGCACGATCGTAGCATCATGATGGCAAATCAAGTCGAGGAAACACAAATTAAGGACATGAACGCCGGGACATACTTTTCTCTCGCGTTAGATGAGTCAACAGACGTTAGCCATCTATCTCAGTGCAGTATCATTGCCAGGTATGCTGCAGGTGACACACTGCGTGAGGAAAGCTTGGCTGTTTTGCCAATGAAAGGGACAACAAGAGGAGAGGATTTATTCACGTCTTTCATGGAGTTTGCTAAAGAAAAAAAACTACCGATGGATAAACTTATTTCTGTCTGTACTGATGGTGCACCCTGTATGTTGGGGAAGAACAAAGGATTTGTAGCGCTTCTCCGTGAACATGAAAAGAGAGCCATCCTAAGTTTTCATTGCATCCTGCACCAGGAGGCGCTTTGCGCTCAGACGTGTGGCCAGGAGCTTGGCGAGGTGATGTCTCTGGTCATTCGAGTGGTCAACTTTATTGTTGCCCGAGCTTTAAATGATCGCCAGTTTAAAGCTCTGTTAGAAGAAGTTGGGAATCATTATCCCGGTCTGCTTTTACACAGCAACGTGCGTTGGTTGTCAAGGGGGAAGGTGCTCAGCCGTTTTGCAGCTTGCCTGAGTGAAATCCGGACTTTTCTTGAAATGAAAGGCGTCAAGCATCCTGAGCTAGATAACACTGACTGGCTCCTGCAGTTTCACTATCTCGTGGACATAACTGGCCATCTGAACCAGCTCAATGTGAAAATGCAAGGTATTGGAAATACAATCTCATCCCTTCAACAAGCAGTGTTTGCATTTGAAAGCAAGCTGGAAGTCTTTCTCAGGGACATTGAAACAGGTCGTTTTCTGCACTTTGAAAGACTGCAACAATTTAGAGATGCATGCTTAGCAAGTGACTCCACTCAACATCTGGATCTCCAGCAGCTAGCTGGCTTTACGTCCAATCTCCTGCAGTCATTCAAAGCACGTTTTGGAGAATTTCGTGCGCGCACTGGTCTTTTCAAGTTCATCACTCATCCACATGAGTGTGCAGTGGACAAAATCGACCTGACATGCATCCCCGGGGTCTCTATCGGAGACTTTGAGCTGGAAGTTGCTGACCTGAAGGCATCAGACATGTGGATGAGTAAGTTCAAGTCACTTAATGGAGAGTTGGAAAGTCTTGCGCGACAGCGAGCAGAGCTGGCGAGGGAACACAAGTGGACAGAAATTAAAAATCTTCAACCTGAAGACCAGCTGATTCTTAAAACTTGGAACGAGCTTCCTGTGACATACCACACAATGCAGCTTGTGAGTATTGCCGTATTGACCATGTTTGGCTCTACATATGCATGTGAACAGTCTTTCTCGCATATGAGGAACATTAAGACCAACCTACGCTCACGTTTAACTGATGGAAGCCTCAACGCCTGCATGAAGCTCAACCTCACCACGTATGAACCAGACTACAAGGCCATCAGCAAAACCATGCAGCACCAGAAGTCGCATTAAAAGTAAGACATATTTAATTTATTATACGTTAAAAATACTATATGGCTCTCAATGAAATATATTTAGAAATATTTGGCTTTTATGGCTCTCCCAGTCAAAAAGGTTCCCGACCCCTGCTCTAACACATACCATTCAGAACCTTCCAGCTCTTTCTAGAGCTCCACAGAATCCTCTAACACATACCATTCAGAACCCTCAAGCTCTTTCTAGAGCTCCACATAATCCTCTAACACATACCATTCAGAACCTTCCAGCTCTTTCTAGAGCTCCACAGAATCCTCTAACACATACATGTTTCTGCTTCATGCTGCTCATCTTAAACATTACTGACTACCCAGAAATATGACCTTGTGTGCAAGAAGACTGTGAGATAAGGAGAGGACAAGACAAGACGACAAGGCAAAAGGACAAGAGGGCAAGACAAGAGGTGCAAGACAAGAGGACAGACAGGAGGACAAGACAAGAGGACAGCACCATTTCAGATGATGGCTGTCTGAACCTAATGGAATCCAGCTGCAATGTGTCATCCCAGTCGCATACTGACACACATCTGACCCTGGTTACTCCCTCCCTCCCTCACTCACTCACTCCCTAACTCCCTCACCCACTCACTACCTCCCTCACTCACTCCCTCACTCACTTACTCCTCCCTCGCTCACTGCCTCATTCCCTCCCTTCCTCCCTCCCTCCATCCCTCACTGACTTCCCCTCTCCCTCCCTCCCTCACTGCCTCACTCCCTCCCTCACTCACTGACTCCCTCCCTCACTCAATCACACCCTCACTCCCTCCGTCCCTCCCTCACTCACTCAGGAATTTGGACCTAATAAAAGTCAGATGAGAAGGAGAGCCGAGTTCCTGTGTCAATATTGCCAAAGCCCCACCTGTAGCAACATGGTGAACATTCCTCCCTAAACTCTGCTCAGGGGTCAGTTGAACCGGTGCCTCAACTGATGATTTAACTTTAGAGCCGTGAAGGTAAACTGATGCTAGATCAGAGCCAACTGACACAACCTGAAGAGATGAGCTGAGCCAGGAGACTTCAATGACAAAGCTCAGACAGAACAAGAAATGAGAAAGGAAAGAAGGGGCTGAAAAAAGAACAGCAGCAAAGGATTTGGATAATTACAGTCCAATTTCCTCAAATCAATAACAATGCAGTCCACACATCTTGAATTTATTCATCACA